>NC_073696.1:6121832-6372007 GCF_029784165.1 Wyeomyia smithii
TGATTGGTTTTATCGAAATGACAACATCCTCGTCTTTTGGCTTCTGTACATCGCCTTAATTCTGAATATATTCATATTGGGTGGTATTCTGTCATTATCAGCAGACTTTCTGGCATCAATCTGACACCGGAAATACCCATATTGGGAGGTATTCTTGGTTGTTTTCCAGAAACTAAAAGTGGTTGTGTTCAAATTCAAAGTAGTGTCCAGGGTCAATGTTTGGTTTCTATGCATCATCACGTTTACGGAAATATCCATATTGAGTATATTCGGTCATTTCCGACTGTTGCCTATAAGTTGCCATTTAGCAATCCAAAATGGTGCCTGAGGTCAATTGTCCTTGCATCATTCTGGTTCCAGAGATACTCGTATTTGATAGTATTCGTTTATTTTAGGCTGTTTTTCACAAACCGGTAGTCGCCATCTTGGATTTCAAAATGGTATTTAGGATACTGGTTAAAGAAAAATTCATATTGGGTGATATTTGGTCACTTTGGACTGTTTTTCAGAAGCCGAAAGTCGTCATTTTTGCCTTTAAAATTGCCTGTGAAATCGATTTCTGTCATCTGAGCGTAATTCTGGTTCCGAAAACATTCATATTGAATGGTATTTGGTCATTTCCGGCTGTTTGCCAGACACCGGAAGTCACCATCTTAAAATTCAAGAATGTGTCTGTGATCAATTTTTAGCTTCTGTGCATCTTTCTGGTTCCAGAAATACAAATATTTAATGGGAATCGTCCATTTCAGGCTGTTTTCCAGAAACCGGAAGTTGCCATCTTACAATTCAAAATGTTGTCTGAAGTAGATTTGTGGCTCCAGTGCATCTTCACGGTTCCGGAAATACCCATATTGGGTGGTAATTGGTCATTTTCTGCTGTTTTCAGAAACCGGAAGTCGCCATTTTAGAATTTAAAATACTATCTGTGGTCGATTTTAGCTCCTGTGTATTATTCTAGATCCGGATATTATTATATTGGGTGGAAATCGGCCATTTTCGGCTGTTTTCCAGAAACCGGAAGTTGCCATCTTACAATCCAAAATGTTGTCTGAGGTCGATTATGGAACATATTTGTTACCACTAAAAACATTTAACTGCCAAATTTTGTTCCATTCGGTTGATTAGTTCTCGAGATGTGCACAAATTTGTGTTTCATCCAACTATTATGGACATATTAGTTACCCCTTAAAACATACACATGCCAAATTCGGTTTCATTTGCTTGGTTTGTTCTTGAGTTGTGCAGAAATTTATGTTTCATTTGTATGGGACTCCTCCCTTCCAGAAGAGGGAGGGGTCTCAAACTATCATAGGAACCGTTATCGGCACCAAAAACCCCTACATACAAATTTTCACGTCGATCGGTTCGGTAGTTTTCGGGCCTATATGGATCAGACAGACAGACAGACTTGACTGCATTTTTATATGTAAAGATTACAACATCAATATTATAGAACCTAAAGAGTGAATATACATATATTGGATTGAAGCGTTCATGTAAATCCATTTTTACAAATAAAAAATTGAATGAGAAAGGCTGGGTCTGACCGCTAGGTGGATTAATTTAGGTTTTTCTATTTCAAATGACAGCTCTATCATTCCTCTTCAAAACGATGGGTTTAATAGTAAATTTAAAAAATGAAGATCAATAAAAAGAATTACATGAAATACAACTTTATGAAAAGCGTTTCACCCCTTGTTATCTGGACAAAGTAGTTTTCTTATGGTTTTCAATCAATTAGGCACTTGAATTTCCTTTTCTTGGGGTAAACCCTGCATTAGCAAGCTAATTTTCTCCTGTATTACTTCATGCGCGAGACTTCGATCGATTGTTTACGTCTCCGCCGAATGCCTAGAGTAGCAATTCGAGTGCTGTTTATTTTCTGGAAGCTGAAATTTTTAGGCACAAAACCCTGAAGTAATAAGAAACCTAACCTTAGAATTGTATGGACAAATTTCACAGTCCTATTTTTAACAACGGCTTTTACTCGTTAACATTCAAGTTCATTAAGCAGACAATGTGTGCAGCA
This sequence comes from Wyeomyia smithii, assembly GCF_029784165.1. Lineage (NCBI taxonomy): Eukaryota > Metazoa > Arthropoda > Insecta > Diptera > Culicidae > Wyeomyia > Wyeomyia smithii. The sequence continues at coordinate 6,123,862 of NC_073696.1, forward strand.
AGGAAAGCGAAAAATAAGCGAACTAGAAATATAATACAGATTTTGGAAAAATATACTGCATCTCGACGGGACTTGAACCCGCAATCTCCCTGTCTCCGGCATGGTGTTTTGACCAATCAAACTACGGGGGACGGTGGTACTGTTCCACAATCTATATGCGTACCATATCATATTTCTCACTGAACATGTGAAAAGGGCCCATGTGCCATATGTAAACAAGCCACAATTTCGTTTCGTCACAATAACGTTTGCACAGCAGTGCTTGCAGTTAGGGATGAGCAATAGAATAAGTCGGCAGTGAAATGTGAAAAGCATCTAGATTGTGGTACAGTACCACCGTCCCCCGTAGTTGATTTGGTCAAAACACCATGCCGAAAACAGGGAGATTGCTGGTTCAAGTCCCGTCGGGATGCGGTATATTTTTCCAAAATCTGTATCATATTTCAAGTTCGCTTATTTTTCGCTTTCCTTACTGCACACATTGTCTGCTTAATGAACTTCACAATCCTGATTCGCCCGAAACGCAGTGTTATTAGAATATTATGGAAGCCTTGATTATAGTAAATACTTGTCTCGATTTTACCAGCGTCACTTTTGTATTAATTTTGTCCCATTTTTCTATCTTCTTTGGTGCCATTTCATTGAATTTTTCAATGCTTTGGTATCATTTTTTTGTCGGTCGGTCAATTTTGTGAGTCAGTTTGTATCGGTTTTTGCCATTGTCAAATTTTTGTAGTGAAAAACAGACATCTTTGTAATTTTGAGTCATTCACATTTTGCGATAGTTTGGTTCAATTTTCGTATTAGTGTCGGATGCCAATGCTACACAATATTTATTTTATTTGATGTAATCTCTGCGCAACTTTTGTGATATTTTTTTTTTATTGGTTTGTTGATTTTGTTTTTTTTTTTAGTATTTTGTTCAGTATATTATATTTTTTGTTAGTATATTTTCTAGTTTTTTAATTTTTCAACAGTTTTATTATTATTTGTTCAATTTGTTTTCAATAATTTTGTAAATTTATGACATGGTTGTTTCATGTTTGCGTCTTGTTTGTAGCGTGAATTTTGTTGATTTGTAAGTTTTGTATTTACTGTGATTTTTGAACATTGCAATTGATTGTAAGTAAATCTGTTATTTTCATTATTTTGATGAAGTGGTGTATCCCGCCGTTGCACACTGTTTCCAAAGCTGTAAAAACCTGATCGAAATTATTTTGACCCGAGAACATTGATTTTAGAGCCGTAACGTCTTCAGCAAAGTTATTCCATTAATTATGCTCCATGTAATAGAAGTTACAATTCCTTGATTAATCCACTCAACAGTGTGAAACGAGTTTTACTTTTCTCATTTTGGAATATAAAAATCTACTTTGTTCAGCAAAGTTGTAGTAAATTTTAAAAGAAACAATTTTGCTGAAGACATCATACTTCTATCTATTTATTTAATTGAACTTTTGTGGAGTTTTCTATGGATTGCTATTAAAAATCTTTTTCGCCAATTAGCTTTCTATAGTGATTTTCTACAATTTTCGAATATTTTACAAAATTGTTTGCTGCAACAAAACAAACAATATTTCCGAAGAAAGTTTATTTTGTCACACATATATTTTTAGTTGTTGACGATTTTTACTAGAATAATGCGCTAATTTACACTAATTACTCTTAACTCAAAAAACAATGATTTTGGAGTAATAGTGTCTTCAGTAAAGTTATTCTATCAATTATTCTTCATTTTGTAGAAGTTAGAATTTTGTGATTAATCTACCTAAAAGTGATAAATGAGTTTTATTTTTTTCATTTTTGTATATAAAAATCCACTTTGCTGAGTAAAGTTCTAGCAAATTTTGTGAGAAACAACTTTGTCGAAGACACTATTCTTGTATCTGGTCATTTAAATAATTTATTGTCCAGTTTTCTATAGAATGCCTCTTAAAATCATTTTTTAATATAACTTTTTATAGTGATTTTATAAAATTTTCCAATGTTCTACAATGTTTTTATCTACAATAAAACACACAAGCTCACCGAAGAAACTTTATTTTTATCTCTCAAGTTTACTTAGTTATTAAAGACTTTTTTCGATGAAATTGTTTATTTTGTGATAGCAAACAACGATGTAGAATATTAGAGCGGGGGCCTAGTGTGGTTGGTAACGTCTCCGCCAACCACGCTCGACGCCTGGGTTCGAATCCCACCGCCGACATAGTCGTCGATGGTTGTGAGGTGGCGTGATCCACTCACAACCAACCCAACTGGTCTAGATTCAATCCTAGCTGACACCGGGAGATTTTCTGAGGCGAAAAATCTCTGGGATCACGCCTTCCATCGCATGAGGAAGTAAAGCCGTTGGCGCCGGTCCGTTAATAAACGGGTCGTGAGTTAGGGTAATTGATGGATAAACTTTCCTGGAGGCACTATGGCTCTAAAATCTAGTTTTTCGGGTCAAAATAATTTCGATCACGTTTTTTGCAGCTTTGGAAACAGTGTGCGTTGTCACCACTATGTTGGTAGTTAACTTACTTGACTTACTTCTGACTTACTTCTCCTTGTAATTTGATTATAAGTTTATTTGTTGACCTGAGCAAGAGTGCGCAGGTTTTAATGTCTACGGCTTAGCCTAGATACACAGAGCAGAAGGCTGTGTGCTAGCTTTTACCATATAACTTAAGATTGCTAGAAGTAGAAGACGGCTTCTCTCCTGTTAACTGTTCCAAATAATGTTAGGGGTGAACCTTTTGGATAATGCGGAGGGAATGCGGTCACCGTTATATTAAAACTATTTCTATCATTTTTTGTTCCTTTGCAATTTGTCTATTAAATGTAATTATTTTGATTTTTTTATACAAGGAGTATATCTTTTTTCTGTCATGCATGTACTACTTACTCTCCCAGCTGGTCTCGAGGTACGATGCTGGCCTAACAAGCCAGTCGTCGTAGGTTCGAGTCTCGGCTCGGGAGAGACTGTTAGTGTCAGTAGGATCGTAGCGCTAGCCCCGCAATTCTCCTGTACACTTAACAGTTGGCTGCGAAGTCTGTGTATAAAACACAGAAGGTCGAGTTCTGATACGGAATGTATCACCAAGGCTTTGCTTTTTTGTACTACTTCAATATGTTGTTGCGTCATTTCTGCGAAACTTTTCTACTTTAATACTTGTGTTTCTTTGGTATGATAAGGTATCATTTTTGATTGGGTTTTGATTTATTTTAAAATAATTTCATGCTATTTTTGTATCAATTTGAAGCTTTTTTGATAAAAATTTAAATTGTTCTCTCTCTTGCTTAAATTTATGTTGTTCTCTAATGTGTTGATCTCGCATAAATTATATAAAATCACTTCTACCTTAATGTTATGTAAATGCATTTTTTTATATTTTTTGTGTCACGTCTGTGTTATTTGATATAATTTTCGGGGAATTCGAATATCCTTTCTGCATAAATTTCATGGCGTTCTTTTCATCGTTTTTTGAATACTTTTCACCGCATTTTTGTGCTTCTCTTGTTTCTATTTTGCTCTTCTTGTTTCATTTTTAAGCGATTTTTTGAAATAGTAATTTTTTTACTTTGGGTTTTGTATTTTTCTTGTTTCTGTGTCACTTGAATGTGAATTTTTAGTTTGGGGCCATCCACATATCACGTGGACACTTTCGGAAGAAGGGGGGTTTGTGTAATGTCCACGGTTTATACAAATTTTTTAGAATTTATATGGGCAGTTGTCCACGGGGAGGGGGGTGTCGTGTTCAAAATCGTTTAAAAAATGTCCGCGTGAAATGTGGATAGCCCCTTTTATGTTTGTTTGTGAATGGAAATGCTGCTGTTTCTGTAAGTTAAGAGTTATAGTAAATTTATCATTTCCAAAACTATCCTTTTCATGATTCTTGTCAATTTAACATCAATGTCCATTTTCAACCATATTTGTACTACTTATAACTTTTATTTTTTTTTTAATCTTGTTTGTGCCATCTTTGCTCTTCTTTTTTATTCCTAATTCAATCTCTGTGTTTTTTGGTATCCGTTTTGAAAAACTTTTGTGCAGCATAATTTTGTATGATGTTGAAATTTTTTTTAATGAAATGTTTATATTATTCAAGCTTCATTCTATTATTTTTTTTTGTTATTTCGCTGGCATCTTCCTTATCATGTAAGATTCGTGTCCTTCTGGTGCCCCTTTCAAGGCCTCTTCATGATATGCTGGGATATTTTCGAGAATTTTAAGGTTTGCATCACTCTTAGGCGTCGTACACAAAATTCGTTACACTAAAAATCTCGATTTCAGATCCTCTCCCCCCTATGTAAAAATTATTAACGTTCGATTTGACTCCCCCTCCTAAAAATTACGTAAAGCTGAACAACCTGACCCCCCTCCAAATTTTCAATTTTAAGCAAACATCACAGTTACGTAACTGTATCAACTATCTCCTCTCTCCTATGTAACAATAAGTAACCGCAGACTCAACCCTCTTCGCCCTTTTCTGGCGTCACGTAATTCGTGTACGACGCCTTATATAGGTTTTTGAGTTATGTTGGTTCAATTCATTTGAAGTTTTCGAAACATGTCTGTTCCATTTAAACATCCTACTTTGTAGCATTTTTAAGGTGTTACTAGTATTGTTATATGTTGATGTTTTCATTTATTACGTCACTTTCGAGTTTATTTTGCGGTTTGTTTCGTTTTATTTGTAGCATTTTTGCTTTATTTTGCTCCACTCAAAATCGTTAAAAATCTGTCCACGTGGTATGTGGATGGCCCCTTAAATCATTGACGTGGAGCAATGGCGGCGGAACTGTTTACCATGAACTTTCATTAATTGTCTGCAGGGTAGGAAAGAAACATTGTCCCTAGTTAAGAGTAATCGGTTGACCAAGACTAGAGAACCTCTAGTTGGGTCCAGGCTTCTTTCGTTCTTTTGATTTTTGCTCAAATTTCCTCCTCTGCCTGTCAAACGCCTTGAGGACTAGGTTTTCTCTTACACAGAAAGAGTAACTATCAACATTAAGGCGTAAAGTAATTCAGTCGCAGAGTTCATTTTTACTCTTGATCATCGCGTGCGTGGGGTAAACAATTGTTTTCTCTCAATTTAAGAGGGAGCAGTTTTCGTTAGCTTCTCCGTTACTTAAAGAGAAGTTGGCCAAAGAACAAAACATTTAGGTTCACATTGAAGCCACATTCTAACCGTTTTTGAATTCAATATTGTAGGAAGATTCACAACTCACCATGAGTGCGTATTCTGCAGAACGTTCGAGTTTATACTGTTTCTGCCGCACCCCATAGCGATGAGGACGGTAAGACGTCGTATACAAATTACGTAACGCATGAAGGGGGGGAGGGAGGTTGAGTTTGCGTCAGTTATTGAGGCATATGGGGAAGGGGGGGTCGTTGAAACAGTAACATAACTGTGATTTTCTTTCGAAATCGATTTTTTTGGGTGTTGAGCGTTACGTAATTTTAAGGGGGGGTGTCATATCGCTATATGGGGGGAGGGGGTCAGAAATCCGGGTTTTAAGTGTAACGTGATTTGTTTAGGCTTAATTATTATTTTTGCCAAGAACTTGTCTCATGCCACATCATCCCGCTTAGAGAGAATAATGTAACAGGGTGCAATTATTTGTATAATATTGTTATGACATTTTCATGTCATTTTAGTACTACCTTAACATAATTTTAGTGTTATATTTTCAATCATTTTTGTATTGTTTCTGCGAAGTTTATTTCAATCTCGGTGTTTTTTTTCGTTGATTTGGGTGACATATAATTATTGAAACGAAAAGTCTTCTCAGGCCTTATGTCCCAACGTTTTCTCCTTTTAAGCTACCTGGAGACGCCACTATGTGTATAGAGACTGTCTATAAGCCACGTTCTAATAACTGGTTCTCCAGATATCGATTTGATCCAGTCATACATTTTTCTACAATTCATATAAAACGTAGTTTCTGGTCAACCCCCTACAGCCCCTTAATAGTCCACGTTGTTTATGGTCGACCCAATACTTACTGTTTTATTATTTAATTCATGTGAATTATTCGTAGATACACTACTGTTTATTTTTCAGGTGTTGAAGTCAACTTTGTGTTTTTGGCACAATCTCACCCCATAGAAGGGGTGAGATTAGGCCAAAGTTCATCTAATTTTAGCAAAATTATAGTTTATTGTAACTAAACCATATTTGCGGCAGTCCTAACTAAACATTTAAGTGTGCATTGACGGGATTTGGATCAAACTCATTGCCTAAATGTGTACATTAAAAGCTAAGGAACAAAAATGTATCCTTTTACGGCACAATCTCACCCCGGCAGACGGTACAATAAAATGATTTTTTTTTCGTGTAACTCTCACACAATGTTTGAGTTAGTTGCTTATCACCCTCTGCGATGTTTTTATTATGTTAATGAAACTGCTCTATAATTTTCTTGACTTTCCATCTTCATTTTATTTTGTGATTATTTCTTGTGTCACTTTTGTGCTGTTTGATATAACTTGTGAGACACTCTGGTATCATTTTTTTTAACACTTCTCGTGGTATTATTTTCGCCATTTGTCTGTAATTTTTACGTCATTTTTGCGCGATTTTTGTGATTTTAAACTGTCTAATTTTAGAATTTTTGTTGCATCTGTGTCATTTCATGTTCTAGGTTTGTGTCATAGATGTGAATATTGCTGTTTTTGTGGAATAAATTCAAGTGAATTTGTCATTATCATTATTTTCAGAACACTTTACAAAATTTCCTGTTATTTTTTGCCCTTTGTATGATTATTGGTCTGTTAGATAGCATTTTTATGTCACGTTCATATCATTTTGTTACCACTCTAACATAACTTTTGCGTCATTTTGTGTCTCCTTTGTGTCAATCCTGAGATTTTTGTGTTTTGACGTGGGACTACGTCTTTGTTTTCCATACTGAGATGCATTCTGTAAAATAGCAAGCGAAACTGGCAAATGTTACGTCAGATTTCAAACGATAATAACAGCATAGCCACATGATGGATAACAATAACCAATGCATTGTTGGATAGATAAAACATGTAACAAGTTTATAATACGCTAGTCTTCATTATTATTTCACTGCTCAACGGTGAAAATTGATAAAAAATTACAAGGAAGTTTACGCGAACAATGAACCAATCCCACGCGAGCATTCCTAGCACAGACGATGTGAATGGACACCCACCATTCCCTGTGATATTCTTTGTTTCAATATACAAAAAATGGACAGAGTCTCCCCGTCCCAACAGGTCGATTTACGTTTGCTTCCATGAACTTAGACTAATCTGAAGTCTCGAAGGTAAAGATCTTTCGAAAAGTTTTGAAACAAGCCTTTTACTTGAACAATTTCTAAACCTACTGTCAGAGCATAATTAAAACTGATATTTTGAAAGAAAACATGCTGGTAAAAGCAACAATACCGTACAGTATACTATACATATTATGTGGAGCAGAGCGCCGCTGGTCTCTCGTCGTCTGCAGTGGTACTCGACTTCTATTTCCGTGAAATCAAGGAAAAACTGCAATGCTGCTGCATTGATAGTTATTAAAAGTTTATCTCTTGAATATGGTTACCTTAAAAAAACATAAACTACTCAACAAGAATTGAGCATTTTTGCAATGGTCATAAGTTTTTTTTTTGCATTTTATCTTCGATATTCACTAAATGATCGTGATCGAAAGAGTAGATTTATGAAAATACAAATTTATAGAAGCTTAAGAGCCAGCGAATGCTTCTGAATATTTTGTCGATTCACTAGGATCTATTCAGAATCGTTGTTACACATTTCAACATTGTTAGATGATATATTTTTGTTCTCAACTTAACAAATAATATTCTTACGTATATTAGCTGTCTTCGTAATACAGTGAATGTAATTGTTGGCAAATGAAAAAAACTTGTCAAACAAAAAAACAGAAATTAATCATTTAGAACTTGTAATTGTTGATTGTTATGATTTTTCGCTGGAACTTGTTGATAATTTTGTTCAACATATTTTTATGTTTTCCTATGAGTGAACCTATGTAACGGCTTCGAAATTATTTCCATAATAAGATTTATGTAATAAATTTAATTTGATCAGAGTTAAATTAAACAAAATCATATATTATGAAAACGTAGGTACTGTTGGATTTGGTTTATGAGGAAATAGAGTTAATTCTGATTCAGACGCATTGCGAGAAATTCTTGGTGCTTCTACAATAACTACGACACGCTTGTGCATTGTTAAAAAGATGTTGTTCGCACAAAAATAAACACTACACAATATCGTTAAGTGTTATCGAAGTTCTTTCGAGTGTTGTTCAATATATTTCTGGAAAGAAAATTTTTTATGCGTATAAAAAATACTTAAACCACAGAACAAACGAATTGTTGCTGTCCGCAGATTCTGTAACCTTTGTATCGAAAAATCCTTCTAATAACAGTGTTTAGTCCCGCGTCACCATTTCATACAACCCTAGGGCTGTATACCTTGTAGTATTTTTCCTGTGTTTCTCCTTTTTCTCTTTATTCCTATCTTGAATTGATTTTTTAATTACTTTGAAATAATTTTATACTGTTCCAGTTGGGCTGAGTTCATAACGAGTGAATAATCATTCATTTTAGCCTTCCCTATTTATAGTGGCTATCGAATATAGCTCTTCAAATAGGATTTCTTGGGTTGACATCATCATTTTTTTTTGTAATTTCTGAACATTCAGTTTTTCGCCTGATAAACATATTAAGCACAGCGGCCGATATGGGTTTTCGCTGGATGAGGTGGATAGAGGTAACGGTTAGAGCGATCGAAAATAGAAACACAGACCGTGTGCTTTTTTACGCCTAATTATTATTTTCTGCCAAGGGTTTTCCTCATGCTACACACCCCCCTTAGAGAAAATAATGTAATAAGGTGGAATTATTCTTTCTTTTGAAAGTGGGCCTTCCCCAATTGTCTCATTCTTTTTCAGTCAATTCTAGCTTTGTCTGATTGAATTTCGCACTCTCAGTGTCACTAAAAACTTTCACCCATTCTGTTTTTCACTATTTTTACTGTATTTCACTTTTTTATGACATTGTACTCGGTAACTGGTTTATGGTTTATGCCTGCAAAAATTTGATTGGTTTTTGATCAATCTGTTTTTATGAACTCAATCTGTATTTCACTCTGTGTTTTTTATGGGTTGTTTGAGTGTCATTTTTAAATGATTTTTTGAATTATTCTGAATTTATTTTATGCTATTTTGGTTTCGGTTTGGAGCGTTATTTATTAACACATTTCGTACTTCATATTTCGATATTTTATTTTGTTTCTATTTCTTGCGTTACTTTTGTGTTTTTTGATTTAATGGCATTCTTTTTGTCATTTATCATGTAGTTTTTGCGTCATTGATGTGTCACTCTTGTTATAATTTGTTTTTTTTTTTTGTAAGTTGTAATTCTCTGCGTTTCGTCGGGATCTTTTGTGTCATATTTGAATGGTTTTGAATTCATTTTAAATTAATTTGATACTTGATGCCTAAAAAAATGCAGGACAATCATAAACAGCAGTACCGGGCAAAAAAATAACTTATAGACTAAAATGTGAATGATAAATTCAATAGCATTATCAATTTCGAAACGTTTTTCAACCATTCTTTAGCGATCTCCGAGTTTAGTTTGGGATCAAATTTCTTTTTCACCTTCTACGGTCTTAAGAAGCGCTTATCCGCGATTCAGAGCTTCATTTGGAATCAATTTTTAAAAAAAAATGTATGAATCGATGCAAAAATATAAATAATAGAGGTGAATTCTGTAGATAAAAATTAACTGTCTAGCGCCTGGCGATGGTAACGCATTATTGAAGTCTAAAGATAAAAAAAATCTAGAAGTAGCCAAGATTTGAATCGTCACGATTTTCATTTGAAGGGAAAGCGGTGGATCAAGTTAAATGTACTCTAAAAAACCGGCACAAAATTAGCATAAATTTCACCATTATATGTATTCTTGATTCTGTAGAAAAAAGTACATAAAACGTGAAAAAATCCTTGAACTCTGCTTAGGGAGCTAATGGTATGTACAAAATCTGGAAAATCGATTGAGAGCGGTTTCATTTCCCATCGTTGGGTTGATGGGATGAGAGAAATGAGCTTTCTTTTTCCCAAATGTCTGCTTCCTTAGCTCAGGATCGCACCTTGCAAATAAATATCTAGAGATGCTCATAACAGTACCCGTGCAGATCCGATAGTTGTTTTGCTCTTGAAAAATTCTTAGTCACTCCAGAACTAAACAGGACAGCTTTTATTCATGTACTTCTATTACAATAACAGCGTCTCGTCATCCGTTCCGGATAACTTTACCGAACGACAAACTTCATTTCCCCATCCCCCTATGCCAGACTCTTCTATCTGTTGCGGGTGGTGGAGCTGCGAACAAAAACCTTTTTCCCGTCCATACCCGAAAGTAAACAGTAATTCATCCTTCGCCTCATTAACACTCTATATGTATGTTTATGTATTCATGGCTTGGTACAGCCGACTTCCCGCCTACCCAGGGCCGATTGTCCTACCGGTTTGGCGACTGGTTGCTGAGGCTATTGCCGTTGAGAATAGCGGTCATGTATGCTCCAGCTTCATCATCGCTTCCTCAACCGGCTCAATACAAATGACAGCCAGTCGCTCATTCACTTGTTTGGACAGATCGGAGAAGCGTTCGTGTATGTAAGGATGGAGGGAAGAAGAAGTAGAGGAAAAAAAAAAGAATTTCAGCCGGCAGTGTTGCCATCGATACATTCGACGTGCGAAAAATTGCAAATCTAATTTACTAGGATGAAGCTCAGTAGTTCAATTAGTGTGAAATATGAGCGCCGAAGTATAGAACAAAACGAAACAAAGTAATTTTCAGCAACACTGGGCTTCATATTAGAAGCGGAATGTATTGACTTGCCGGCAAGTACGAGAAAACATCAACAGGATGAGGTCATTAAACTGATGATTCTACATGATCCGACATAGACGGTCATCAGGGAGGAGAGGGAGACTGGAGCCGGAAGGGGGTGGGGTGTTTGTTGCGCACTAATCACCTGCTTCTTAGCAAATTGGTTTGCTAACGAGCTACACAATATAAACTGATCTATTTTGGTGCGTTCGAGTCTGACTTCGAATCTTTGTAGAACCCTGTACATTTTTTTGCTGCAATGATTTAAATAGTGAAATATTCGGATTAAATCAGCATCTGATGTATTGGCCATTACCCGCCCCCTGACTGGGTCTGTCGTACGAAGTGCAAACATAAAGTCATCCTTCGACGTTGGCGTCTTCATCATCGACGTCCTGGCTGATGACGATGGGATTAGATTCTTTCATCTTTGTTGGCGCAAGGCATTCACGGTACACAACAGCAGCCATATTTTATTTACGAACAAGATTTCTTTAGTCTTTTTACGTGCGTAGAGTTCCGCTAAGGAAGCTGTGGAACATCTTTTAGTTACGAGTTGAATGCAGCCATAGAAGAAGCTGTCTTGTTTTGCCAGGAAGTGAATGGTCTGTAGTTGTTATCGATTGTTTTGAATGATATGCTGATGTAAAATGAACCGGAATGTATGCCATAGACATGTCATGCAATATTTATGCGTACCTTTTCTTGTAAAACTCATACAAGTGAGGATGAATGTGGTTTGTTCTTTCGATGAATACTTGTTCGGAAGTCTGAAAAAGTTCTGTTTTGTGAGTGAAGCATTTTCTTATTCATATAATATATTTTAACAGGAGAAATCCTATTTATTTCCTGTTAATATATTTTACACAATTATTTCGAAAATCTATAACCTCTGGTCATTTCTCTCTATTAGGCAAAAGCTAACATTTCTGCCCGGTAACCAAATCTAGTGACAAAGCCAGCCGAAGAAGAAGCAGAGAAGTAGATCTGCTGATTTTTCATCCCCATTAATGCTGGCGGGGGTCCGAGATAATAATGCTGCAGTAATACGTACATGTGACAGGTGCATTATTAAACAGTGCCAGTCTGTGGGGGAAAACCGAAACCGCACCGCCGCACACATACATCACAACCATACTTCATTACTGCGATCCCGTTCCCGAACCCACATTGCGCACCGCTTGGCATGTTTGCTGGGTCCACGACAGAGCGTACAGGTCACACAGTGTCCTATTTCCCGTATCTTTACCTTTCATTTGCAGGTGCATTGAGAGCAGTTCAGAACGGAGAAAATTGCTAGCAGGCAGGGCTAAAGTCAGTAGTTACTTCAACCTCACGTTGTTCTAGATCTGCCATTTCGCCTCTTCGGTTCTATCTGAGGGGGTATTGCTCCTATTTCTCCTCGTTTCCTTTGGCAGGTGATTGTTAGAGGTGATTGTTTCGAATTTCATCTGGTGACCAAGACAAGAAAACTGTCAGGGGGCGCTTTTCTCAGAGACTGGGATGCGTGTCGTATTTGTGTCTGGTCTACGTTGAGTAAGCCTCATGTCATATCTTCAGCGTCCACTGAATGTTCACTTATTATAAATCCCAGTGCCGCCTTTAGACTAAAAAAAAAAAGTTTCAATCAATTCTTAAAAAATGTTTATAAAATTTTATAGTGATTTTTTCGAAGTCCGTCCAAAAATTAATTTGGGCACTAGAGGGTTAAATATGGCACAATTCTAGATGTGCGTGAGATTTATATGATAAGTGATCTCCCGGATAGATTTTGGGCAATCAGATTTCTATTGGAAAATGCCAGGACGGTAGGAAATAAACAGAAGAATTAGGTATCTATTTCTACTTCGGTTGGAAAGAAAGCATTTTTCAATATATCTGAGACAGAGTATCGTTCCCAGTTTTTTGGTTGATCGATAAATTCCCGAAACAGTAGTCCACAAGCTATAAGCTTTACAAACTTTCGCGATCTTATTTAAGATTGACGAATCCACAGCTTTCACATCCCTCAATTTCTCTCCTGTTTCTGTCGACAGCTCTTCCTTCTCTGCCGTTCAACCTTGAAGTCTTGTTCCTAACGTATGGCCACCGGCGTCTCATTCTGTGCCATTGCACATGGCAGAGATTGGTACAGTCCGGTTCCCGATTCCGTTTTTTTTTATAAAATCTTTTAATGTCGTTGATGTGGAAATAAATAATGTGGAGTACTATACCTCAGCTTTAACAAGAGATCGTTCGCAGTGCTCACGTTTCTTGCATTGGTGGAGTCTCTTTTCGATCACTCTAGCTTCTCGATTAATCTATCTCATTTGGCATGTCACACAATTTGTTGTCACCATTGTGCAAGCACGGGTCCGGCATTTCTCCTTTATTATCTCTTGACATTCCGTTGCATGTGATTCCAGCGGTCGTTCCCCATACCATTCGCGTTGTTTTGCTGACCGTATCGTGGATGTGCCTCCACTGTTCGTTCAGGTCTCACACTGATTCACCAATCCTTTCGTCAGCCTTACGAGTGTACTCAGTAGCAACTCCGTCAGTTGACAACTCTTTAAGGCAATTGTCAATGAAAAAATGTTTACTCAAATCAAAAATCGAATAACAAACAAACAACACGGCTTTTTCAACTGCTATACATCCACAAACTTACTTGAATTCATAGATAACTCATTGAATGCAATAGATCATGGGAACCATGTTGAAGCACTCTATACAGACTTTAGCAAAGCATTTGATCTTATTAACATACCAATGCTACTTTACAAACTGCAAAAAATTGGAATGTAGTCTGGTCTCCCAATCCCATTCGAGTTACTTCAGGTGTTCCCCAAGGCTCCCACTTAGGACCACTTCTTTTTATTTTATACGTCAACGACATTTGCTTCATCCTCAAAAATATTGTTAATATATGCCGTTAAGCTTTAAGATATGCCGATGATATGAAGCTATTTTTGGAAATAAAATATCAAGAAGACATCAATGTGTTTTAGAATGAAATCCACACATTTTACATCTGGTGTAAGAAAAGCCTACTGGAATTAAATGTGAAAAAATGTAATATAATATCTTTAAGTAGAAAATTAACAACGCCCAAAATTGTAATTGCATCAGGAAATCAGAATGTATGTGAAAAAGTTATGGATTTAGGAATAATCTTAGATTCTAAACTTAATTTCATCGATCACTATAACACTTTCATACACAAGGCAAACAACTATTAGGGTTTATCAAATACTTCTGCTACAATCTTCAAGACCCGTACACTATCAAAACTTTGTATATTGCCTATGTGAGGTTAATACTGGAATTTTGTAGTATTGTGTGGTCCACGCCGTGTCAGAAACGGAATATTATGAAACTTTAATGCACCTCGGGTTTTTCTTCACCAAAAGGTAGTTTAGGGTCTAAGCTTTCAAATGAAAGTGATTTTAAAATATTCTATCGGGGAAAACTTGAATAAAATGAGTTTGAGTTTTTATCCAATGTTTTGGCCATTTTTGTCCAATTATGGAGAGGATAGGTACATTGAAATAAATATATGGTATGGTAACGATATAAACAATGTGTGTGTATGTGTGTGTGTGTGTGTGTGAGAGAGAGAGAGAGAGAGAGAGGGGGAGGAACCTGTGCAGTAAAGTAGTATGTATAATACGGAATTTACCGATAGTTTACTGCTGTTACAAGCGACGACTGCCTTGAGAATATTCTGCTGATATCTTTCATGAGTTTCAGAAACTTAATAATTCATCCATTTTTAACAAAGTCATGGTGAATAGTTTCAATAGTCTGTTCCGAACTCCTGGTGAAGAAAAACCCGAGGTGCATTAAAGTTGCATAATATTCCGTTTTTGACACGGCGTGTGGTCCCCTCGTCCTGGCGTACATGAAGAAAGAATAGAATTAGTACAAAAGCAATTTCTACTATATGCTCTTCGTGTGCAAGGTTGGACCTCACATCGTCTCTCGTCATATAAAGCTCGCTGCATATTGATTGACATTCAAACAATAAAAGAATGGCGAGAGTACGCAATGGTTTCATTTGTAAACGATACTCAGTACTACTTCCTAAATTAAACTTTCATGTATCCATTCGACAACTTCGATGAATTCTTATAATCAACTCTACGAAGCCATTGACTTTACGATGTCCCGGTATAAACTGCAATAGTATTTCAAGTCCTTGAGACCAAGGACACAAAATAATTTGTTTTATATTCATGTATAGTTAAGAAAATAATGTAACCAGTCAACATATGATTGACGAAATAAATAAATAAACAAAAACTGAGCGGATAAGTTTCGCTCAATTCTGTCTTGTTAGCTCGACAAGCCATTCAGACTGCAAAAAGAAATGTAAACACTGCACTGTAAGCGGTCGAGCGAGAAAATTCTGAAACCGGCGCTACGCTACGGAGCTGCGGTCACCAGAAGGGATGCCACATGTATAGTTTTATCTGTAAAATATAAATTTTTGAACAAAATTCTCATGCAGATATCTGCACATACAGATTACAGATTTTTTGCAAAAACATACAGATTCCTGCGAATTTTTCACGAAATTTTTATACTAAAAATCTGTAAAAGATGTAATAAAACTTAAAATACAGATTGAAATGTGGCATGTAGAGAAAGGAAAACTGCTTCGGATTATCCTTTCTGCCATTCAAATCAAATGTAAAACGAAAAACTTCCATCTTTTCTCTGAGCCATCGTGTTAGTTCGAGGTGCGTCGCTCATGATAAAAACGATCTTTCTGCACTCGCGCTTTTCTTGCTCTTCTAAGTTTAGCTTGCGCTCACTCACACAGATTTATGGCAAACGCTCGCAGCCACCACAAACGAAGCAAAATGACTGCTCCCATGAATCATCACTTGAATAGCCACAACTCCGTTGATGGATATGATTATTAGTGGTAGCTAAAATTGTTCGTAGCTTGCACGATTTTTAACATTGGCGTCACTTTCGCAGGTAGTAGGAAACCATCTAATTCCCTAGCATCTTTTTCGCCCACCCTCTGCACTTAATAAAATTGCGATTACGCCACGGGAAGACTAAATAAATAAAATGCGATCGACATTATGGCACTTTTCTCAGCCGTACACGACTTCGCTGGCGCTACGCCATACAGAAATCGACAACAATACAAGTAAATAATTTTGTAGTATATTAAGTAGCATATTTGACGAATTTATCTGGTGAACCTACAAATTGCTTCAAAATATCCAGAGTCGTTCTTGGAAATATGTATAATTATCACTGGTCGAAACAGGTGCACTCCATAAGCTCAAACCGGAAAAAATGAAACATTATAGCTATTCAACTATTTCTATGAATATTAGTGACCCTAGCCATTACCGTTTCTTCAGAGACTTAAATGAGTTTCCTCGTAAACATAACGTTAAAGCGACGAACCCGGCGAGCAATTTCTATAAGACGCTCTTACGTAAGTTGACACGTTTTGGTAATGGCTAGGGGCACCAAAAATCATAGGAATAGTTGAATAGCTATAGTTATTCATTTTTTCCCGGTTTGAACTTTTGGAATGTCCAGTAGTGTTATAGACCAATCTACATAGTCTCAGTTTTAGTGAAACTTTTGAATAGGTTTTAACAAAACAAAGCACAAAGCAGTTGCAAACGGTTTAATTAAAAGATAGTTAGGTAGCGGATTCGTGGTGATAGGTAACTTACGCAGTCTCTTGAAACCGATTACGGTTGGTGTGCCAGAGGGAAGTAGTTTAGGCTCTTTACTATTTTTGCTATAAATTAACGATGACGCAATGTGTCTTCAAAATGTTAAAGGACGTTTTATTTATTCATGTACCTATGCCATCGGATCTTGTAATCCTTAACGTATATTGCAAGCAAAATGTGTTATCAATGAACTTAGATAAAAGTAAAACAATATACCTAGTTCAAATTATACTGAAACCTATCCCTTGTGGTTTAATACTTGAAAATTGGTCAAACGACAGCAGAACTTAATATAAATATCACGGACAGGCTCTTGATGATACCTTATTTTAATGTCCTTAGCAAAGCAAAGCCTTGGTGCTACATTCCGATTCGGAACTTGACCTTCTGTTTTTTATACAAATACTTCGCAGCCGACTGTTAAGTGTACATGACAATTGCGGGGCTAGCGCTACGATCCGACTGACACTAACAGTTTCTCCCAAGCCGAGACTCGAACCTACGACGAATGGCTTGTTCGGCCACCATCGTACTTCGAGACCATCTGGGAGATATCATTCATGCTTAGCTCCTACATAAAGGTTGATTCGTAAGTTAAAAATTTAAAGTATATTTCGCTTGCGTACACTCGAAGGTACAGTATTAAATGGACACATTTATGTTTACAAGTTGGAAAAGCAAAAAAACCTTACAAACTAAAACTAACAAACAGCAATAAATGCTGCCATACTGCTGCCCAATTTTGTTTTTAAATTGTCGATTTTCAAAAATTTATAACTTTTGTTACGTCGGTTGATGGTGCTTCAAGGAAAAATATCAAGTGGTATTTTCTTCAATTCTAACCATGCAAAAATTGTGATCAAAACTGTTTTCACCATTTTGGATAGTTTTTTTTTTGAATTTTAATTTCACAAGGAAATTGAAATAAGGATTGAGAAAACAAAAAAAAATTTTGTTTGATTACGTTCAATAAATTTGGAAAAAGTCAAACTATTTAACTATTGAGGGCATCACCTTAGGGATTTGGGCGTTTATGGTAACGATGGGGGGGGCTCATGTGGACCAGCGAGGAATGAATTTCACAAGACCGGAAAAGCTTTGGATCGGATCAGTTTGTGGACCACGCGGAAGGCGCTGGAGCAAAGATGTGAATAAAAGTGTAGGAAAATCAGGAGTGTTGCCTCATCCCGTAATGCTAGGTGCATGTCTTTGGAAGATTTTCAAATGAATAAGAAATGATGGCTGGAGCCAGATTATTAGAAATTTAAGCAGTCACTAGCGACAATAAAGTTTGGAACAAGGTTGTTAATTGATAACTTATCGTAAACGCCGATAACGATACTGTCTGTTATCGTTATCGACGATGACGCTAACGTCTTCAAACATTATCGTCATTGCCAAGGACGATAGCTACTGGACGGTATCGAATCAATAACGTCTGAAAAACGAATTCGCAGTTTGTTTTCACTTTGGCTGCTGTCTTGGATAGCAACACAAACAAAGCTGCATTTGGTCCAATAGCAACGGATCGGTTCGTTGCTATTGCATTGCCAAACTTATGAATTCGTTGCTACTCGAGAATTTTTCCTTCCTTGTGACGGCGAAAAGCCCCCGACGACTACAGCAGTGTAAACTACGCGCTAAGAAATTGGCATATAGTGGCCGGGCAAATTTGACGCACGTAGCGGTGACAAGCAAGAATTCTCCTTAACTGATCGTTCATAGAAAGCAAAAGTCATGCTCGATAGCTGCTGAATTGAAATAAACTATATTTCTAAAATTTGTTCCACCTAAAATAAATAATTAAATAATTAATTTGTTACTCTACTTAAACCTACTATTTACAATTCAAGTAAGTTAATTGAAATTGTGTTTCCCTCTCTAAAATATATAGTATTAAAATTTTTAGTTGTAATTTGTTAACCTAAAAAGGATACGGGAAGAATCTCGACGGTGATAGATTGAACTGAAAATTTGTAGGTATTTAATTAAGGACCACATATCCTTATTATAAAAAAAAATACATTTTACAGCTAAAGCTGAATCCAACAATCCTTGTGTTTGGTCTGCTACGGAAATAGTTCCAACAATTTCTTTAGAAATTTTCATCGCGAGATCCCCTGATAATGAGTAAAGTTGGTGATGGTGAGAATCCACAAGAGGAGTCTGCTTGTGCAACTTGTGATCGCCCGGATAGTGTCGAGGATATGGTGGCATGCGACACCTGCAGTAGTTGGTTCCATTTCACCTGCGCGAATGTTAACGAAGACGTCTCGAATTAGCCGTGGAAATGCATGTCGTGCGGAACACCTAATCGAAACCAATCGGTACCAAAATTGTTGCTCTTGCCAACCAGCGGAGGAAAATCATCAAAAGTATGCAAAACTGAAGGAAGCAAGAAGTCAACAAACAAAGGGTCCGTAAGTGCTGCATCTAGTGTTAAGAATAGGGCGATTGAGATAGAGATTAGAATGATAGAGGAACAAGAACGTTTTAAAGAGCAGGAATTAAAAGAGAAGAAAGAGATGATGCAAAAAAAGTTAAATTTAGAAAAGCAAATGAGAGATCGTGAATTAGCATTAGAAGCCAAAAAGTTGGCAGATGAAAAAGCGTATCAAGAAAAACAACTCGCGGATGAAGAAAAATTTCGTAAAGCCCAATCAGAAATGAGACAGCAGTCTCATGAAAAAATAAAAAGTCTTGTTCGGCAGTTGTCACAATGCGGTAGTGATGTTTCGAGCGTTTGTCAAAGTGAGACAGAGGAATCGGTTCAAAAGGTGGAAAGTTGGTTGCAGAAATCAAACAAGCAGACAGAGGGAAACAAAAATAATTCCACGTCAGCAGTTAAGCAACGGGCTAACATTCATGTCAAGAAATCGAATCCTATTCTTCACGATATTCTCCATCCTATTACTAATAAAACTCAGAGGCCTCTAAGAAAATGTGAAGAGCTGGATGAGTCTGAGGTAAGCGAAGATGACGACAACCAGAACAATAGTATGCGAGTAGAGAGAAATCCCACCAGCCGTCAATTAGCAGCAAGGCAGGTGATGGGAAAAGATCTCCCAGTGTTTTCGGGGAATCCAGAGGAATGGCCTATCTGGATTAATAACTTTGAACGTTCAACAACTACGTGCGGTTTTTCTCAGGATGAAAATTTACTTCGGTTGCAGCGCTGCCTGAAAGGTCCAGCTTTAGAAATGGTGCGTAGCAGACTGCTTTCTCCAAGCAGTGTACCGCATATAATTAAAACTTTACAGTTGCGTTATGGTCGACCGGAAACTTTGATCAAGGCTCTCACCGAGAGAATTCGTCACCTTTCACCTCCAAGAATGGACGATTTGGAAAGTATAGTTGACTTTGGTATGGCGGTTGATAATTTAGTAGAGCACCTGAAGATTGCAAACCAACAATCCCATTTAACGAACCCATCACTGCTTCGCGATCTAGTGGGAAAACTTCCTGTGGATTATAGGTTGAAGTGGTCAGCATTTGAAGGCAATGTTGCAGAAGTTAACCTTAGTACGTTCGGATCATTCATGTCGTCATTAGTAGAGCTGGCGTTCGAAGTGATGGATGACACACCTACGGGAAAAACATCCAAAGGAGTTCATCAGAAGTCCAAAGACCGAGGATATGTACAAGCTCATGCAGAGACTTCGGCTGGGCCATCACCGTCAAACAATAATACAGCCACACCAGCAGTGAGACAACCAAAGAAGACTTGTATTTTTTGCAAACTTGAAGGACATAGAGTGGCGGATTGTTTTAAATTCAAATTGTTGAACGTTGATGAGCGGTGTAAAGTGGCGAGTCAGAATTCCTTATGCAGAACCTGCCTAAATCAACACGGGAAATGGCCTTGTAAAACTTGGCGAGGATGTGGAATAGAGGGGTGTCGTATGCGTCACCACACACTGCTTCACTCGGTTATACCACCCGTATCGACAGTAGTCTCTACAAGCCATGCAGGCGAACAGACCAATGGCGGTCCCTTTTTCGGATTCTTCCTGTAACTTTGTATGGGGAAAACTGCAAGCTGGATGTGTATGCGTTCGTAGATGAAGGCTCGCAGCTGACGCTTTTGGATGAGACGGTTGCGCTAAAGATGGGGATGACTGGACCTGCTGAAACTTTAAATTTACAGTGGACTGGGAACATCACTCGGAATGAGCCAAATTCTAAACGGATACGTATGGAAATTTGTGGTAGTGGGTTGGCGAAACGCTACAAGTTGTTCGATGCACGCACCGTAGCTGGTCTTCAATTACCGATGCAATCGTTGCGTTATCATCGGTTAGCAACAATCTATCCGCATTTACGAGGACTGCCAATAAATGACTACGTCGACATTACGCCAAAGCTCCTGATTGGTCTTGACAACCTGAAACTCACGGTTCCTTTGAAGATCCGGGAAGGAGGTTGTGGCCAACCAATGGCAGCCAAATGTCGGCTCGGCTGGAGCATATACGGATGTGCACAGCCTGTTTCGGAACCATTCATATGTGGGTTTCACGTTGGAGGATGGACCAATCCGGAGCCCGATTTGAACCAGCTAGTTCGCGATTATATAACGCTGGATGATTCTGGCGTAGTACCACCGCTAACTCCGCTTGAGTCAGAGAATGACAAACGAGCGCGTTCGCTTCTTCAATCTACGACAATCAAAGTCGGAAACCGATACGAGACTGGGCTTTTATGGAAGTGGGATGACATCGAGTTTCCCAATAGCTACGGTATGGCCTACCGGCGTTTGCGGTCATTGGAGAGACGACTTAGCAAAGAACCACATCTTTACGACTCTGTTCGTCAACAAAGACGGGAATATGAAAGGAAGGGATACGCACACCGAGCTACGCAGGAAGAACTTGTAAACACAAGTCCCGAGAAGTGTTGGTATTTACCGCTGGGAGTAGTGCTTAATCCTAAAAAACCTAATAAGGTGCGGATCATTTGGGATGCTGCCGCGAAAGTTAACGGGATTTCATTAAACTCAACGTTGTTGAAAGGTCCTGATTTTCTGACGTCGCTGATTGCAGTTTTCTTTCATTTCCGCTTATATGCTTATGCACTGACGGGAGATATAAGAGAGATGTTTCATCGTTTCTTCATCAGGCAAGCAGACCGTCAGTTCTTGCGATTTCTGTGGCGAGATAAAGCAACATCAAAGGTCGAAGTTTATGTAATGGATGTAGCTATTTTCGGAGCTACGTGTTCGCCGAGCTCTGCACAATATATAAAAAATCTAAATGCGCAGGAGTTTGAGGCTCTATACCCGAGGGCGGTTGAGGCTATTCTACAATACCACTATGTGGACGATTATCTGGACAGTTTTAAAACAGCCGAAGAAGCAGTGAAGGTGGGGAATGAAGTTAAGCGGATACACGCAGAAGGCGGGTTTGAAATCAGGAATTTTCTTTCCAACGATCCAGCAATAGTAGCGCAAGTCGGTGCAGAGTCGATAGAGGTTGAGAAACTTATCAATGCGGAAAAGGGGGCAACTGTGGAGTCGGTTTTGGGAATGAAGTGGATCCCAAGCAGTGATGTGCTCACCTACACTTACGTATGGCGCCAAGATCTTCAACAAGCGCTGGATGATTTGCATACACCAACTAAACGAGAAGTTCTTCGTGTAGTTATGAGCTTATTCGATCCGCTAGGTTTAATTTGCTTTTTCCTGATTCATGGCCGAACATTAATGCAAGACATATGGGCATCAGGTGCTGACTGGGACGAGCCAATAAGCAGTACGTTGTGTGTACAATGGAGGCGTTGGACGGCGCTCCTGAACGAGCTAAATTCGGTCAAAGTACCCCGGTGTTATTTCCCTGGAGCCGGATATAGTACTTACTCGACGCTCGAAGTACATGTTTTCGTAGATGCTAGTAAATCTGCTTATGCTAGTGTAATCTACTTTCGAGTGGAAACATCTCAAGGTGTTGAAGTAGCATTAGTCGCTGGAAAAGCTAAAGTTGCTCCTCTCAAGATGATATCCATTCCTCGCTTGGAGTTGCGTGGCGCCGTGCTGGGTTCGCGGTTGCTAAACAGTGTCATAACTATGCATAAACTCAAAGTAACTAGACGTGTCCTATGGACAGACTCCGAGATAGTTTTGGCGTGGTTGCGGTCAGACAGTAGAAAGTATCAACAGTACGTCGGGTTTCGTGTGGCGGAAATTCTTTCTACAACTGATGTAAAGGAATGGAGAAAAGTTGAAAGTGAATTGAATGTGGCGGATATGGCGACAAAGTGGGGAGGAGGACCGAGGTTTGACGCGAACAATCCATGGTTTCGTGGGCCGAAATTCTTGTCAGAACCGGAGAGCTTCTGGCCAAAACAACGAACTGTCCCTTATTCTACTGAGGAAGAAATTCGTCGAGTTAATTTTCACGAGAAGATCGTGCCGTTGATGGAAATAAACAGGTTTAGCTGTTGGGAAAAACTGGAACGCACGGTGGCAATAGTGCTCAGATTCGTCGATAATATAAGGCGGAAACGTCGAGGCGAACAATTGGAATTCGGAGTATTGAAGCAGGGAGAATTATTCAAGGCTGAAATCACGATATATAAGCAAGCGCATTGTGCCGTATACGCAACGCCATACCAAGGCCACCACCGATGGCCCCATTACCAAACGTCCGTGTAACACCCTTTGTAAGACCGTTCACTTTCGTGGGTCTTGATTATTTTGGACCGATCTTGGTTAAACTCGGGCGCAGCAACCTGAAACGTTGGGTTGCACTTTTCACGTGCCTGAGTATACGCGCTGTTCACATGGAAGTAGTACACAGTATGTCCACAGAGTCCTGCGTACTAGCAGTTCGGCGTTTCGTGTCGAGGCGAGGTTCACCGGCGGAATTCTTTAGCGACAACGGGACAAATTTCCATGGTGCCAACAACCAATTAAAAAAGGAAATTCGGGATCGAGAGAAAACCCTAGCTTCAGTGTTCACCAACTCAAATACCAGATGGACCTTCAATCCACCTGGAGCTCCTCATATGGGTGGAGTATGGGAAAGAATGGTTCGTTCTGTGAAAGCTGCGATTGGAACAATTATAGAAGCACCACGGAAGCCAGATGACGAAACGCTAGAGACAGTTATCATTGAAGCAGAAGCAATGATAAATACGAGACCGTTAACATATATCCCTCTAGAATCGGCAGACCAGGAAGCGCTCACCCCAAACCACTTTCTATTGGGCAGTTCCTCTGGGGTTAAGCAATTGCCTGTACTTCCAATAAATTATCGGTTGGCTCTCAGAAGTAGCTGGAAACTGGCGCAGCACTTGACTGATCAGTTGTGGAGGCGATGGGTGAAAGAATATCTTCCAGTGATCTCACGGCGGTCCAAATGGTTCGGGAATGTCAGAGAAATTAAGGAAGGA
The DNA here is from genome assembly GCF_029784165.1 of Wyeomyia smithii. Lineage (NCBI taxonomy): Eukaryota > Metazoa > Arthropoda > Insecta > Diptera > Culicidae > Wyeomyia > Wyeomyia smithii. The sequence goes on from NC_073696.1 coordinate 6,147,819, forward strand.
GATTTGGTTTTGGTAGTAGATGGGACAGTAAGAAATCAATGGATAAGAGGACGAGTGGAGAAAGTATGTTGTGGTATAGATGGTCGTGTACGCCAAGCATGGGTACGCACTAAGGGAGGAGTTTTTCGAAGGCCGGTAGTCAAGCTGGCTTTGCTCGACGTCATGAAGGATGGTGATCCTGATAGCGGATCACGGGTGGGGGAATGTGACGGCGAAAAGCCCCCGACAACTACAGCAGTGTAAACTACGCGCTAAGAAATTGGCATATAGTGGCCGGGCACATTTGACGCACGTAGCGGTGACAAGCAAGAATTCTCCTTAACTGATCGTTCATAGAAAGCAAAAGTCATGCTCGATAGCTGCTGAATTGAAATAAACTATATTTCTAAAATTTGTTCCACCTAAAATAAATAATTAAATAATTAATTTGTTACTCTACTTAAACCTACTATTTACAATTCAAGTAAGTTAATTGAAATTGTGTTTCCCTCTCTAAAATATATAGTATTAAAATTTTTAGTTGTAATTTGTTAACCTAAAAAGGATACGGGAAGAATCTCGACGGTGATAGATTGAACTGAAAATTTGTAGGTATTTAATTAAGGACCACATATCCTAATTATAAAAAAAAATACATTTTACAGCTAAAGCTGAATCCAACAATCCTTGTGTTTGGTCTGCTACGGAAATAGTTCCAACATCCTTGAGTTGTTATTTTCCAAAAGTAATTAGCAACGCTCGGTGCGGTTATTTTGTTGATTAGGTATCAAGCCAGCTTTAGCAACCGAAATATAGGCACTAGTGCACTTACTCTAATAGACGTTAGTGAGCTGATAACGTAAGGTGAATATCGTTATCGTCGATAACGTTAATGTTTGAAGACGTAATCGTCATCGTCGATAACGATAGCAGACGATTATCGTCGATAATCTATCGTATTACCAAGCCTGGTTTGGAACGATTTTTTACATTAAATACGATTAAATAGAACCGTTCGAAGGGGTTACAAACAAGGGAGGGGAGATGTTCATCGCACAGTCTACAAGACTAAAAAGATGCCTGTGATGGAATTGAAGAGGAGTTGTGGTACGTTACCAGGCGGTCCCGCAGACAAGGTGTAGAGCAGCAAGACGAGTGGAGTAGCAGTATGATCATGACTAGGAAGGAGAACTGACGAAACTGGCTCTTGAGATGATGGATGCTATGTGTTGGAGAAACCTTTATGAAATAACTAGAATTAAAGAGCGGATTTCTTTCTACCCAAGCAGTTTGAAAGACATCTCTTCAAAATACTTTCGTCTCATTATGTAGAGAAAGATGCAGCGCCTCAGACGGAGCTAATTTCAAGCCGGCCGTTGACTTTAAGCTGTATAAATAGCAGTAGGTAGGTTAAATAGGAAATTAAATTAAATAGACTTCCTATAGTCTCTAATTCGACGTTTTAAAAACACTTTTGATTACGAAATTTTCTTACATTGCCAACGAAACCAACAGAATTAAGCTAGCTATCATACTTCTCGTGCTAGACCTCGTTAAAGGCAAACATAACCGAAAACTGGAAAAGGTGAATAACTCTGCAGTAGTTAAATTTTGGCCATAAGCGTAGAGAAATTTTTTATCATTAAATAGGGTCCTCTATCACCCCTTAAAGGATTTTAAGTGAGCTACCTAACACCGATATTTTGGTAATTCTATGATAAAATCCTAAGAGCCAAACGGGTCTCAAATTTTTCAATAATGAACAATTATAGCGATATTTAGTATGATTGATGAAAATTTTCGAGTGTTTTTTTTTGCATGGAATTGCAAGACCAAATTTATAACCAAAACAGGCAAAGTTACACAGTTTTACATCAATTAAAACATGTAGGCGATAATATATGATGCCATATTATACAGAACAGTACAGAAATTAATCTCTTACAGCCTCAACATGCCCACGAAAATACTGATATTTGAGCGTTTTCAACTTTCTAGAAACTTAATACCGCCATTTTGATGTTCAAAATGGCGTCGGACACCGATTTTTGATTTAAATGTCATCCCGATTGTGTAAATGCTAATATTAAAGAGTAAAAAAAAACAGGATATGTTGGCGTTTCGTGATAATTTACTTTTAAAGCCGCTTCAGAATAGAAAATAAATCTGTTTTTTCTAAAGCATGCTTCAATTATAATCTAGTAACGAAAATCATTGATCTCATACTCTACCATTTGTCGCCCTCCAGCGTACAAAGCCTGTTTGTTCAGCCTAAGTCGATATGGGTCAGGTTCTTGTTTCGACACACTTTGTCAAACCAAAACAGTGCAAATCCTCCTCCGGGCAGCAAAGATCAATTTCAAGCGGACGCGCCTAACGCTACCTATCTGACCCGGATCAGTTCGGTGATTGCCACAATGCCACGTATGCATATCACATCCTGCCGCCCATACACCGCAAATGTTCACATCCTTGGGACGTGCCGGCAATACAAGTATCAAATTCGAATTACCCTCCCGTCGTCGTAGGCAGTTTGGGCGGAGAGGAGTAGCATCTTAGCCTCGTCGTTCCACCCGCTTGAATGCCTTTCCCGTCTCTTATTTTTCTTACTTCTTCCGGCCGGTCCTCATTCGACTGATGGTAATAACCATCGTCTTTGAAAGGCTCTTCGGAAATGACAACGACGTGTGGACATTTCCGCTTGAATGATTTCATGGCTGATGGTTTCCTCTTGTGCCACACTTTAATCGAAGGCCACTTTAGTTTGCGTCGGGTCGCCGTCATTCCGAAGGCTGGCTGCTGTTGGTGGGAAAAGTTAAAATAAACAACTTTCCGTTCCCATTTCGCCCAAGGCAGAGGGCTTTTTTCCACAGGCCAGGCGGAGTGATTTCGATTAAGATAAACATCACACAACGCCTTGGCTGGGGTAGGATACGTTATCCTTACATCTTCAATGGGAACTTTTACTTCTGGTTATTTTCTTTGGTGGAAAGTTTTTGTTGCACCATTTTTGTCTGAGTGAAGTATTGATTTTTAAACGCAGAAAGTTTTTAATTGTATTTCATTTGCTTCTTCTTCTCTATTACAGTGTGCCTGGCCGGATACCACGAGAAGCGGTTACTGCACGATCTTCTGGACACCTACAACACGCTGGAGCGGCCAGTAGTCAACGAATCCGATCCCCTGCAGCTGAGCTTCGGCTTAACGTTAATGCAAATTATTGACGTGGTGAGTTTATGCGGCATCGTAGTTTACAAATTTGGACACGTTTTCAGCCCCTAAGAGTTTGGGAGATTAATCTAATATCATGGTGATGAATTTCGAGCTCGGCTTTGATGTAAATCCAGCTTCTGAAGCACCTGTTATCATAAATTCACTTCTTGTCAAAGTCACTTCCCTGTTCAAGTGTTTATGTAAAATCAGTTGCGATGATTCGCTGCTTGGTTGGGGCCGAAATTGCGATATTCGCGGAATTTTTACGGCCATATCGGACTGATGGAGGTGATGGTAATAAATTTTTGGTTTTATTATCATTTTTAGCTTCAAATCTTCCGCTTCGAAGCGTTCAGTGTGTATTAAAAATTAACCCTAGGGGGTTGCCACATAAGGTGGGATGAAAAAGTAAGGGTTTTATCATTGAACAGTAAGTGAAGCGCGGAAAATAAAACTCACTTTTTCTGGTATGGGTTAACTCTAGCTGTTTTCAGTCACGCACCGTCGATAAAAATTCATTTAGATCAATCACTAGGAGTCATTCTGGTGTATAACAATAACAATAATCACGTGTTAGGGTGGAAATCTGATTGTGGTTAGATAACATTTATTATGTTCCAGTCGTCTTTTATTCGTTGGAAAAAATTAAATTTTAGTAATGCGTAGAACGTTTTTAATGTTCATTTTTTATCAGTTGAACAACTGTGTAGAAAAAATGCTATTTATTTCGAGTTTGGTTGAAACGCAACAAAAGAGCTATTAAATTAATTGTGTTTTCGGTTTACTATTCGCTTAGGGGCCGTCCACATACCACGTGGACAGAAAACTCGTCATTTTAGACCCCCCCTCCCCCTCGTGGACAACCGTGGACATTGACCGAACCCCCCCCCCCCCCCGTCAATTTGTCCACGTGGACATTTTTTTTCGAAGAAGCATTAAAATGGAAAAACGTTCGTTGCTGATGTTTATTTAGCGTATTACTGTAAACATTAACTTTAGTTCAATAAATAGATATTATCACTATACTAAAAATAATAAAAAAAACACAAAATAGAAGATAAATTAAAGAACGTTTGACAGTACTCAATCTTCTGTCCATGGTGATCGTACCCAGTGTGAAATATCCCCGACCACAGGAAAGACGGGATCAACATCGCTTTCTTTCGCCAGTTCAATGTCTTCCACAGTATCCTTGTCCAGCCATAAGACCTCAGTCTGACCGTTGACGTCAACACAACATAAAATTTCATCAATTGTCGTTCTTAGAATCTTCGAGGGACGAGTTTTTTTAGAAAGACGAACACCGTGGTTTTTTTGCTTGTGACGAGCTGCATTCGATTTCGATGCAAAATACAACCCACATTCCGCACAAAGTCGTCCTGAGGGGAGATAAAATTTCTTTAGATTTGTTGAATTTACAGATAATTTTTTTTTGAAAAAATGAAAATGAAACAATCATTCATACCCGTCAACTGATCATTAATCGATGGGCAGTAGAGATCGTACGGGGGAGGATCAGGGTATGTTGCAGCCTTTGGTTTCATGTTTATCGCGTTCCGTAGTAAAAAAGAAGGAAAGGTGTCTTCATCACACACCTCCTCTGGTTCCGGAATGGTTAGTCCAGTGGGTGTTCGGCGCATTGGGAATGGTGCTGGAAAAAATCCGTCCGGCCATATGTTTTTTAAATCACTGCGAAGCAATCCACAGCAGGCAACATCATTGCATTTCACAATCTATTAATTTTTTAAAAAGTTTCAATGATTTGTAAACTATAATATAACATTAATGCTCGCTTACCTGGAGAAAGTATTGGCTTTCTCTCACATGTGAGGCGTACCATTCTAAAGATGGTGCTTCAACCGATTTTTCGGATCCTGTTCCGAAATATTCATCAATCACAGGATAATTGTCGATTGTCAATTCACTCCATATTTCGGCCAATTCCTCTCCTGCAAATTTGAAGTTTTCGATCTCCAAATCCTCGTCGATTGTTCTACCATGTGCATCAAGATGGCTTCCGAAATGCTCGTGAGGCAGAACCACCCCTGAGAGCTCGCGGCTCAGTGGGGCCATTCTCCTTTCTACGCGGTTATAAGCGCTTCGACCAGGTGCATTTGTAAAAATGTAGAAAGCATCAAGGTTGTACCGCTGGAAATGCTGGATTGCGTGGTTTATTACTTTTGGGTAACGGGGATTTTCGTCTGGCCCGCCATCGACTGATAAAATAATAACAGGTTTGACATCACCGTTATCTAAAATATTTGATATTTTTAAATTTTAAAGAAAACTAATGAAAATTATGATTTACTTTTTAAAATCACATCAAATTCAGGCGTATCAGGCAGTATATCGAAATCATGTGCGTGTGTTGAAGCGTTTGATGTCGAATGCTTTCCCGACCGGATTGCAACGAACGTTGGCCCGGAGTATGACACGGACGCAGGATTTCCATCAATCTTGTCATTTGCAATCATAATTCCAGCATAAACACTCGGTATCAGCTTATGCCTTGCAGCGACAACCCAGTCGTGGTCTGGCAAGGTAATTTTGTACTCAACGCTCATCAGAAACGGAGCCTGTTTGCGGTTATCCCGATAGGAACTCGTGCCTTATCGTCCTGAGATACAATAGCAACCTGGGAATTTCCCAAAATTGATGCCAGTGTTTCTACGGATCTGAGAAGAAAATATTATTTTCAACATGTTTGATTTTATAGAGGTTCTGTAGTCTATGATTTAGATTTGTAGAATACTATGAATTCTAAATAAAACCACCGATGTAACTATGAAAATGTGACTGTTGCATTTACACAAAACTTATGAAAACGAATGATTTTTTATTTAGAACTTAAGATTAGAAATGTCTTAAACTTTCAAAACAAATTCATTCTCATGAATTCAGTGTAAACGCAAATTATTAAGTAGAATCATACATAGCTGTTCTTATATCTGAAATCACTTCTCTCGTGTCTTTGGAATTGTGATTGCCTACCACAAGTTCAATGAAAGTTTAACTGATTATCGTCACGAATCAAATTTTTAAATGTATATTGAAAAGTTACCTGATGGTTGCAGTGCAGAACTTTCCGTCTTCGTGAATTTTATGCTGTGAATTTTCTGGCTTGCACAATCTCACCGGTACCGTTTTCACATGTCGTTTCCCCTCGGAATTGCGAGCATCGTGTGGTAACAAGCGAAGATATGTGGCGCTTCTGGATAGTTTAAAACCCTGTATATCCAGTTCATCGTGTAGCTCATCGAGCGTCTTACAAGTGCGGATTTTTTCAGAGCGCCGTCGTTCATCAGCTGCTCCACCAGCTATGGCGATTTGGACGATGGTAGACAAGAGTTCCGGTTGGTCGAGCTCTATTCGAGGTTTACCAGGTTGTTGACGGATCTAAAACATTCAAATCCCAGTTTTCTATAGGTCAATTAGATTCAATTTTTCAATTACACTTACTTTGAGAGATGAGGCCAATTCGGGATCCTTGGCTAAGATCTCCTTCAGAGCGCTTTTCCGGTTTGCCCGATATTTTCTCTCCAACTTTGCCTTGATTTGTTTCCTTTTCAATTGTTTCCTATTGGATTCCGAATCATTCTTAAGTTTGGTAATGCGGCAACGAACTGACAAATCTGAAAGTCCTGAATCCCGGGCCCTAATTACCTAAGCAGTGTTTAGCTCGGATTCACAAACGGCAATTTCCTTCTTTAGCTTTTTTTGGGCTGGTGCAGGTTGCACCCCATCGTCTTCGTCGCTGGAATCTTCGCTGTTTGAAGAGGTTTTTCGTTTCAAAGTTTTGTTTTCTGAGGCTGGAATGTTTTTCGTTTTTATTTAAAAACTACAAGCAATATATCAGTATTTACTTGATGGCAATGATTGGCTCTCTACATGTTCTCGTGCTTCTCCAGGTTCATGCTCAATCCCACCAACAGGTTGTTGATGTTCTTCAGCTGTCGACGTTGATGACTGCTTTGGTTCCTTTGATGGTGGCTTGACAGGGGCCTGTAATGAGTTCCAGCTTTATTGAAACCTTGTAGGCTCTCCAGAATCACAGAAAGCACTGAAATCCTTAGCTTTGTCTGACGCTCTCAAGAAGGCCAATATTACGTCATATACGCTGTAGTCTGAATTGAACATAATTCACAATACACAATATAATTATAATGACCTTGGTGAAATATGACATGAGGCCTGCTTTTTTAACCGTCGCAGATTTTTTCAACTCTTTGACTTTCTCTTCTACATTTTTCGGAAAATTTTTACTGTCATTTTTTAACTTTTTCCACAAAACATTAACGTCATCCTGAATTTTTATCCACTGAACTCCGAGCCGAAGCAGCGTTTGTGAGCTTCATACAAATCATTGTACGACATTTTGTCCTTATCAATCACTTTAAATCACAATACGCAAGCACCATTGAAAAAAAAATAACCGCGAAAATTTTTTTAAACTATCGAAAAAGACAATTGATTGTAGCATGGATCGTTTAAGCAGGAAGAAAAAGACGCGAATAATCTGAAACACTTGTTCCGTCGTATATGATACAAGGTTTGAACTTTGAATGAATTGATTCTACGTAGAGCAATTCCTTTTAAACAATTGATTTTCTTCTTATTCTTTATTTATTGAAAAACCAGCGACCAATCAGCGTTGTTTGTGAATCGACAGATTGACAGAAAACAATCAGAGAAAAAAACGGCGACCAATCAGCGTTGTTTTTGAATCGGCAAACTGCTACTTTCCTCTAACACAAAAAAAAACCTTTTGTTGGTGGCATTGCGCCGTTGATTTAGGCCTCTGCCAGGGCGAGATTTTTGCCGTAGGTTGATGAACAACTCTATTTACGGCTCTTTATTTACCTACGGCAAGAATCTCACCCGATCGCTCGCGTTGGCATTTAGCATGGCAGTGGCCTGAATCAACGGCGCAATGCCACCAACAAAAGGTTTTTTTTTTCTGTTAAAGGAAAGTAGTATTTTGCCGATTCACAAACAACGCTGATTGGTCGCCGGTTTTTCGTGTTTGAACACGTGATGAATAATATATATATATGTATATATGTAAACGCTTATATATGAAAACGCTTCCCTTTGCGCCACTCGACACTCAGTAAAGCATCAGCCTTACACCATACATTATATTGATTTGATTATGGGATACATTTCAAAGAATAAATGGAAAAGGTCAATGATTTTATTTACAAAAGAAATGCTCATGCATTTCGCATTATCGATTGCGAACAGCATCTGTTTTGAATCAGTACAGGTAGTAAATACTAACTGCTCGCTGCTATTCGTGACAGTTGAAGTTTTGAAAATATTCATCTTAATAATTGTTACTAATACCAGAGATCCCAGATGTTTTTAAAAAATGTCAGTAACTGCTGAAAAAAAAAACAAAGAAAAACCTGCTCGAAACCTGCAAAAAAATCTATCCATGATTGGAAAAATTTCGCTCGCGCAAGCAAAAGTCTGCAAAAATCAGCACATATTTTGAGAAAGTCTGTGCAAATATAAGTATACTCTGACAATGAGCGAATTAGCCTATAATTGTTGGTGAATTACATCAAATAAACTTGCTTGTCGACCTCAGCTGACCTCACAGCAGAAAAGAAATAATAGACTTGCTGTTTGCCGCAATGAATCGCATCGGTTTATCATTATCATGTAGTTGATATCAACTAGAAGGGGCCAAGTAATGCGCAGTCTACTTGAATTTGTTTACTCATTGCTGTTTTGAAACTCTAGCTCTGGCAGTTCATTCTAAACTGACGGTACCACGGCAAGGAAAGGATGAATCAACGTTCCGAGTGAAAGACAATTTTTTTTCTACTCATTAAGAGAGAATAAGGAACGAAATGTAAATGATATCATGTCGGCAGAGCATGTTGTATGAACCATAGCGCGAGTGTTTGAAGCTTCAACAGAGCTACATTCGAATTCCCAGAGTTAGGTCTGTTAATCAAAAAGAAAATCTGTACAATTCTTATTATAGATCACAATTTTTTTTTGAAAGGTTAGGAAAAAAGGTGTCCACGTCCAAACTTTTCTCGGGAAAACTTCGTTGAGGTGGAACATCATCGCTTCTATCGTATGTCGGTTTCTCACGTAGACACTCCAATCGATGTGATGAGTTATTTGCGATAGAAAAATAGACCTGACGTTTTCGAGATTTATTTGTGTCATTTATATGTTCACAGAGTTTCGTACGAAGTTTCATTAAAAATTTTGTTTCCACCTATTTAACTTCTTCGTTCGACGTCTAACCGTCGGCAGAATCCTTACACACACATTTTCATTGCCTCGCTCAGAATGTTATCACTTCTTGCTGGCAACGCCGTAGGATAGCAATAATACACTTCTCGAAAGTAGTTCCTTTGCTCTAAGTTCAGACGAACGCCGGAGAATTCTCGTTTCGTTCCGCATTATTCAGTGTGCATGTTTTATTCAATGTTCCAATTCGGTATCTGATCCTAAAATCCGATGAAGCAGATATGTTCGCAATCGAAGGATTTTCTATAACATATAACGAGCACTAAATTTCTTTGAAATGCTTTTTTTTAGTAAGCCGGGTGCATTCTCTCCAGGTTTGCGCTCCAGGACGCTACTATCCAGGATTTACATCGTTCGGCGAAATCAATATACCACAATCACTGCAGTGCACCTTCGACTATCGATGGCCATTTATCAGGAACTTCTTCCGCCTCACGTACACTTTGTTAATACATTTTTTAGGTTGTTCAGTTGGGTGTGTGTTTTTATTTCTGCTCTTCTTCTCGACCGGATATCAGATAAACTCGACCAGGGGGACCTTTTCTTTTCGCAGCAGCGCACCAAATCAGCGCGTGAATATCGCTTTTGCCATGATTTAGCGTTATTAGTTTGTTCATAAATTTTCGGTCGCTTCCTTCGTTCAAAGGTACGCAAGGTACTCGTAGATAGGCTTTTGCACCGTATCGTGATAGGAAAATAATAGCAATGTGATTTGCTTGTTAAAACATGTAGGGGGACGGGCAGAGCATCCAGCGTGGTTTTTAAATCCGGAAATCGAGCTTTAACTGTCTCATGGCCGAGATCCGGCTTTTGCCTTAAAAAGTAGTAATATGAAAGATAAAAAAAACTGTTAAAAAGAAATTTCGTCATCCTTTTAACTGAATCTAAAAAAATCACACAGTAAACTAAACTCTCTATAAAACTGCAAAGTAAAGCAGCCGACAGCGAAAAGTATTGCCATAAACGACAACTGCATCGTGTTATCACCGCGCCATCTTGAAAGAAGAGATATTCATGAGCTGGGAACGGTAATAAAACTGCAACAACGTATTCTACTGCAGTGCTACTGCTGCAGGTTTTTGTTGTTGTTACTGTGGTAAGTTAGCTATTTCGATGCTCTCACAGTAACATAACCTACGACGAAGGGTGCAATAAATATGCTGTCGAGATAGTTGCAGTCCGGGAAGAACTTGAAATGGAGAATCAATGTTTTCGACGTTTCGTGGATCTTTGTAAGCAATGAAAATTGAATGGAAAATTTCCATAGCTGGTGCATTACTATGATTAAACATTAATGCAGCAGTGGAGGATTATAGTAAACCGCTTTTGACGGTAAATTATAAAGATGGTTTCAAAAGATTTTCCCTCAAAGTTATTAAACATAAAGAAGAGATAACCCATAACCGCTCACCAAAGGTTTCACTTTTAGTTTGCTTTAGTATTTGTGTTACTTTATTTTGAATTTTTGAGCTGTAATCAGTAATACACTTGAGGCACCTTCAGGCCGAGAGACCTAGTTCGGATTCTCATCTACTAACCTCCTGATAAAAATCTGCAATTTCACTCTCGAGTGATAAAGCTAACCACATGTTGCGAATTTTTGTTATGAGGTTTGGTGACAGTTACCGCTGGTGAGCTCCAACTCAGATCGAAGAAGAGCCGAACTAATCATTTTGACGGTCAACCAGGGAATGAACTTCTCTTAATGCTATCCTTTTAGAGCGTCACTTAGGATGGAATAGTTGGGTGATTGGGGAAAGAGCCTTTCACGTGGTAGCATTTCTGCTTCCTTTTCACGTCGCTGTCGCTGGCATTGCTAGCCAATGAATGAACACGCGGAATCATCTTTTTGATGTCTGCGTTAGGGAGATATTATTATTATTATTATTATTATTATTATTATTATTATCATTATTATTATTATTTATTGACATTCATCGGACATATTTGTCTACATGAACACTTACGTACTAAAAATGGTTAGAAGGTAAAATTTGTTACACGATCATGAAACACTCTAGCACTAACATTGAAGTCAAACAAATGATAACATGAATTAAACAAAAAACACATATGTCTTATTGGTTTGTGCTGTGCATAGTCAGTCCGATGTTGTCGGAGTCGCAGGAAGCTTCGCTGTCTCAGTGGTCGAGGAATAATGTTCAAATCAATCTGAGCAAGAATCCATGGTGCACTTACGTCTCCTGAGAGGACCTTGGCCAAAAAGATGGTCCCAGACTTCCTGTGCACGTGTTTTTTTCTCTCGCTCGTAGAATTTCCATGTACGTGCGACGAGACGAGACAACGTCACATGCGATTTGCAGGTTGCTCTTTCGCTTCTCTTTCGGTTCGGATTGCGATGCGCAAGCGATGTTTTGTCGCACTACGAATTGAGCGAGACGCCTGTACAGTACATACATGATACAGCTCGTGCGCCAGAGCTCGTGAGACTTTCTCGTGTACCAGGCTCAAAGTAATACTTATTTTGTGGTGTTCTGTTAGGAAAAGTCAATTTTATTCGATTTAAATGAAACTTTGCACTCGTGTTTGACTTGGCAAACTGTGTATTTTTTTAAACTTTTTGGGCCAGGGTGAATTGTTAATGAACACTAGATCTTGGTTAGCAAAAAATAAAGTTAAATAGTAAATTTTTTTCAAAGCAACCCACAGTGGTCTTAACTCGAAAAACCGTGATCGTTTTAGATTCGACTGTGAAATATTGATTGTATGTACCCAGTGTCTTCAGCAAGTTTATTCCATATAACAAGGCATTTCTTTTGGCATTTTCGGTTTTTTTATCAATCCCCCTAGTAGTTAGATATAAAAACTATTTTTTCTAATTTTCAAAATACCAGATTGCTTTCTTCAGCAAAGTTGTAGGAAAATATATAAGAAAAAGAATTGCTGAGCACTGTAATCTTCTAACTGTACGTCTGATATGACGAAGCAGAGTTTTACGAGGAACACTCCTCAAAATTAATTTTTCGGCCATAACTTTTTCTGTAATCGTCGAAGCAATTCAAAATGTTCTAAGATTTTGTTCATTCTGGTAAACCTTGCATTTTTGTAGAATATATTGGTTTGCTATTTTTATTTGTTGTGAAGATATTTCTAGTTTTTTTTGCTGAAAATAACCATATTTTGAGTCCATATTTCTGCGAAGGTTGCAGATAGTAGCAAACCAGACTGTATGCATTTGAAAGTTTGTCAAAAGGAATGCATTACTCATTGGAGTTCAACTGTTTCTAGTTGTATCCAACCGAGTACTGAATGAAAGGAAAACACCCCTCAAAATTAGTTTTTTGTCCATAACTTTTTCTGTAATGTTTCGACGATTCTAAGATGTTCTAAGATTTTGTTCATTCTGCTAAACCTTATAAACAAATGCTTTGACAACAAAAGCTAGTCGAACTTTTTGATTGAAAATGTTTACTAAAACTTCTTAAAATCATAAATATTATTTTTTTCCTGGAAAATTACATCTGGTTTTCTTCCGTTTTTAAATCATTTTTAATAAATACTTCAAATAGTTAAATATTAGGGATAAACTTTTGAGTCATGAATAAAAAAGTCTCTGCTGTGCTTAAAGATGCTCTGAAGCACCATTTCAAATTTAACTTTTTTCTTCAAAATGCAATATTTTACACTCACTTTAATTGGTCTACAAAGTATTTTGGGTTCCCGTTCACATGATTTAAAAATACTTTTGGGTTAATTTAACCCAAAAGTATTTTTAAATCATGTGAACGGGAAAGAGTTACAAAATCGGATTTCTCAGTTCTTTTTTCTCAAAATAAGTTATTTAGATAGACATTTTAGTCCAAAAAGTGCGATGCCCGCCTCCACCCAAAACCATGAGAGCATGAATGGTTTGCAAAATGTTAAATTTGATTTTTTTATAAAACTTTACCTTCAATTAAAATATTTACATTACATTCCACCATCCTGAAATTTAAATCAAAAATTTTGTTATATCTTCGGATTTCTTCGAAAAGAAAATGAGAAAAAAATTAACTCTTAATTTTTGTTTGTCAATTAAGATAAGGTGTTTGTTTATAATTTATTTTGACCAAAAAAGGTTTTTTTGCGGTGTATTTTTTTTTAGTTCCCTGCAATTCATTCTCAGACAGTTTATTTTGTACTACTGAAGGATTCTGAGCTACAATGCTTTGAATCAAACATATACCAAAATGCTTATGTTCTTTTAAAAAATTTCTCTTGAGTCTGAAAAAATTGCCCGCCCGCGAAAAATATTCAGTTTGTTAAGTCAGGTACGTATGCTGAGATTCAGCCAAATAAAAAAAGGTAGATATTCGATGATGACATTATAAAACATATTTTTACTAGATAATATAACACCGTAGCATTGAATTGCATTTTCGTCTCCGGTATCGAAAGCATCATGTATCAGCGACATGATTCGAGCAACGCGTCTCCCACAGTTACTCAAAGATTTGTGTCTTCGATACAGTATGAGCCCTCAGACCCTTCTGGAAGTGCATTAGTTGGAAAATTTCATAAAACAATTTTACTAAGACTATTACAAAAGTTCACATCGTTGCACAAGGTAATATTCCCCTGACAGCAAAAAAAGATCAGATTGCTATAAATACGAGTATATATAGTCGCACTAGAGTAAGGTGGCTTTAGAATCATATATCTGATTTGCAATATCTATACCTCATTTGAAATTCTCTCCAACACCTTTACCCCCAACATGTATTGAAAAATATAAAATTGATTATATTAGTTTAGTGGTTCTGTTATTTTTAACTTCCGAAAGGCTTGTACTCGAATTAAAAATCACATCTAATCTTATAAGTACAAAACTGAATATGATTTTCTTTGGAATGGTTTCTATTATATAATAGTCAATAACATCTTAAACGACGACAGAAACTCGTAGCATCTCCACGTTAACCAACATAACACTCTGCATCTAATATATTTGTTTCAGTTAAAAATGCCATGCATTTTTATACCGTTCGCAAAGAAAATAAAAATATATAAATATGGTAACAAAACGTTCTTCATTATTGTTAACAAAAGTCGAATTAATCAAACGGTGCTCTGACGACGCAAGCTCCTATAACACCGTAAATAATAAATCACATAAAATCTCCTGCCTTCATCCCTCTGGGCAAAATCAATTTCTTCCTTGTGCCATCAGCGCAAAGCAATATGTGGAACTAGCTCGCGAGACGAGCTCACGAGAATTTGCGCGCAAGCTGTCTCGTGTGCGCAACGCCCATGCACCGCGCTCGTTACGTTGAGAGACGAGATATCTTCGTGTACGTCGCAAAAGAAATTCCATGCGACGAGACATGGCTCGTACGTATTGCAAGTTCTCTCGCTCGCATGTGGCGCACAGCACAAAACGACTGAATGAGAAACGAGACTTGTAGCTCAAAGCGCATTGTCTCTTTTTTGTACGAGCGAGATTTCAGGAAGTCTGGATGGTCCCCTGGATTTTTCGCCTCTTTTGCAGCGTATCCATACCCAGCAAGCGGCAACGGCTATCGTAAGTTGGAAGATCGCTAGTGTTTTGCCAGGGTAAAAATCGCAGGGCGTACCTTACGAACTTCGCTTGAATTCTCTCGATTCTGCTGATCCAGACGTTGTGAAAAGGTGTCCAGACTATAGCTGCTGTTTCAAGTATGGATCGCACTAAACTAAAGTACAGTGAGCGTAAACAATAGGGATCACGGAGTTCAGAGGCTAATCGGAAAATAAATCCCAAATTTCTGCTGGCTTTACCGATAATGTAGGCGTAGTGTTCACGAAAGCTCATCTCGGAATCCAACAAGACACCAAGATCCTTCACGACCTTAGCTCTTTCCAGCCCCTCAGTTCCAATGCGATAGTCCCAGTGGACAGGTATTCTTTTCCTAGTGAACGATATAACCATACACTTCTTCACGCTTATGGTTAAAAAGTTTCGCTCACACCAGTCTGCGAAGATATCGATGATCTGCTGCAGCTTTCGGCAATTGTCTTCGGCGTAGACTAACCTGCAACCTTGAGGAACAGCATGACAGACGTCGTTGAAGAATAATGAGAATAGCAATGGCCCCAGGTTGCTTCCTTGGGGGACACCGGAGTTGTTGCTGAACGGAGCTGACTCGGAAGTTCCTATTTTGACTCTCAGTTGTCGATTAGTCAAATACGACTCTATCCATTTAGTGACATTCGTTACCACACCTAGACGGTCCAGTTTTGCTAACCGAATTCGATGGTTAACTTTGTCGAATGCTGACTTTAGGTCGGTGTAGACTGTATCGATCTGAAATCCCTGTTCCATTGACTTTAGACACAAAGAAGT
Source organism: Wyeomyia smithii (assembly GCF_029784165.1). Taxonomy (NCBI): domain Eukaryota; kingdom Metazoa; phylum Arthropoda; class Insecta; order Diptera; family Culicidae; genus Wyeomyia; species Wyeomyia smithii. Next base: position 6,163,606 of record NC_073696.1, read on the forward strand.
AAGCTGCACCAAATTTGTCGCTGTCGATCTCCCCGGAAAAAACCCATGTTGGTCTTGGGAAATATATGATTTCGCTGACCGAAACAATTCATCGCCAACAAGGATCTCAAACAGTTTGGATCCAGCATTTAGCGAAGTCACACCACGGTAGTTTGCTACATCACGCTTATCCCCCTTTTTGAACGCCGGAAACATAATGGATTTTTTCCACCTCTCCGGAAATACCGCCTGTGCAAGCGACTTATTGAAAATGGAGCGCAGCGGACCGCAGATGGCCCGGGCGCATTTGATAAGAACTATCGCAGGAATTCCATCCGGTCCGGGCCGGTAGATGATTTCAGTTTTCTGACACCATTCATGACATCCTCGTCCGAGAACTCACTGATGTTCATACTTAGAGCTCCTCTTGGTACGTCCCTAATGACCAAATCAGTCTGATCCTGACTAACTGTCGTTTCATCGAATGCTCTGGAGAATTGTTTAGCGAATAGGTTGCATATGCCGTCTGCGTCTGTCGAATTTTCATCTCCCAAAAACATGCTTGACGGTAAACCTGCTTCTTTCCGCTTTTCGCTTACAAAGGTCCAAAAGCGCTTGGGAAACTTTTTCAGTGCACTCTGCTTTCGTGTTACATAACGAGCATATAGCACGCGGTTATAACTTTTGTACTTAGAGCTGGCGTAGTGAAACCTTCTTTTGGTTACCAGGTTACGATTGTTGGAAAACTTTTTAAGAGCGTTGGCGCGTTTACGTTTCAGGTATCTAAGATAGTTATTAGACCAGGGCGGGCTTGGGCGAGGGCGACAGACGGGAACATGCTTTGTAAAAAGTTGCGTGAGAGTGGTAGTGAAGCACTGAACTGCTTCATCGATGTCATGCATGTTGTACAACGTTGCCCAGTCAACAGTTAAAAGTGCTTCGTTCAGCTGCGCGTAGTTCGCTCTCGAAAAATCCAGCCGTCTATGATCGTTGAGTTCTGTGAAAACCATACGGGGCAGGCATTTCAAAGTCGCTAGAATTGGAGGATGCAATGGATCAACTGGTACTAGAGCTTCATGCGTTTCAACGAGAGTACACATTGGTAACAAATCTTCGCTCACGAACAGTAAATCAAGCGTACGGTTTAAACACGTTCTCGCTACGTTCAGCTGTTTAAGATTTAGCACAGATATGATGTCAATAAAGGTAATGCTAGGAGAAGTCGATTCAGAGGGTTCGGAGTAAGCGTTACCTGTGCCTGTTGTACGCCAGCATAGATCAGGCAGATTGAAATCGCCAAACAAAAGATGATCGGTACGGAGATCGTTCGTCGTGACAACATTAGATATGGAGGCAGTAACATTCTCCATGATCGAAGTATTCCTGGACTGGTCCGGGGGTATGTATATAACACCCAAACAGATTAATCTGTCATTACATTCGATGTTATTATAGATATATTTGACATTGAAACTTTTCCGTAGTTTTCACCATGTAATAAGAAAATGGTGGGGATAGTTATCATATTGTAGCCCCCAACGGCATATTAATAATTGAAATAGGTACAGTTGTTTGAAAGCTTTCAGAACTTCCATTCCGTTAATCAAAAACGTACATGTTCATTTCAGTTTTCACAGAATGTACTCCAGTATAGTAGAGATGGTCGGGTATGAGAAATTCTTTACCCGCACCCAACCCGTACCCGGCTCATCGAGAATTTTCAAACGCGTACCCGACCCGAACCCGAAGTCAGGTTTGTTTAAAATACCCGTACCCGACCCGAACCCCAAAATTTTTTTTTCAGCTACCCGTACCCGATCCGTACCCGAAAGGAAAATGCCTAGAAATTGCCGGTACCCGACCCGTACCCGACCCGTTTAGGATGGATTTATATATTTTTTTTTATTTTTTTTTAAATACCTGGTTACCTCGCACATTTCATGCACTAATTGTCATATGTGGTTTCTCGAGATGATGGCCGGAGTAAGGCTAGAACTGAGTGTTCATGTGAACGAATGTTAATGAACCCAGAGTTCCAGGCGATGTATTGGTTCACCTAGAATCCAGCGTAGCATCTGTCACTGAGTACGTCCGCTCGTCTGTTGTAGAAAAATTTGACCATTTTATAACGCAGCGAAATATCTATTCATAACTGTGTACGGAGAATTCGGGCTCCATTTTTCCTGTTAGTTACCTCATAATAAAATTGATCAGGGGTTTCAATTATTTATTTTGTATGCATACGTATGATTCATATGAACTGTTGAAATTTTTATTTTGTTTTCGAGAGATTAATAAAAATTCAATAGAATTTTTTTGAAAGATTCATTCAAAATTCAAACGTGATGAAGTGTATAGTTCGAAATTGTTACCAAACGATTTATTTTTTTATTTTTTTTTGATACCCGAGTAATAATTACAAAAGCGTCGCTTCATAAAACAAAAGTTGGTTAAGCAATTTCTCAAATTTCAAAAGAAAGCCGGCTTCAACCGTAAATCCAGAAAGCTCAAGTTCAATAACCGAAATGCGCTGGCAGGATTATTACTGAAAGTTTATAAAAATTTATTATTTCACGTAAAAATAAACCAAAATATTTTGTATAATCACACTAAATACAAAAAGTGCTTGCGTTGAATATTTTTTCAAGTAAGACAATACTTTCAAGTTATTACAATACCTGCTACTAAAAGATGCTTTTTTTTCTACTGGTTCAAATTGACAGCTCATTCTGGTTCATTTGACACTCCCACAGCTCGTATCCGTTTCTCCCTCCGAGACCAAAACTATGCTAAAACACCGAGGCTTGGAAAGTTAATAATTAAATTCTCATAATGCACGGAAATCGAGTTACCCGTACCCGACCCGTACCCGACGAGTTGAGAATTTTTCAAACCCGTACCCGACCCGAACCCGAAGCCTTGGTTTTTAAATTACCCGTACCCGACCCGAATCCGAAAAATATTTTTTGGCGTTACCCGAAACCCGACCCGAACCCGTCGGGTACGGGTGTCGGGTAAAAATACCCGTACCCGACCATCTCTACAGTATAGTACAAAAAGACGTAGTGCTACGTCAAGGTGGTGCTCAGAACACTTAGCGCTCCTCGTCGTATAACTCCTTCTAGCACATTGTTGAACAACAGGCAAGAGAAACCGTCGCCTTGCTCTACGAATAAACCTGGTAATCCACCCGATACTTTCACATAGATCTGGCTTCCATTCATCGCAGCCTTGATCAGTCAGATCAGTTTCCCGGAAGAGCACTTTCATAATCTTCCATAGCTTTTCTGGTCAATTGTATCCTATGCGGCTTTAAAGTCAATGGTGCGTAGGGAATCTGTACTCATGATAGTTTTGAAGGATCTATCGCACAGTGAAGATCTGGTTCGTTGTTGACCGGCCTTCTATGAGACGTATGAGCTATCTTGATCCAGTTTGTATCCCTTTTGTAGATAGAACAGATAACCCCATCCTTCCACGCCGCTGTTCGGTAACCCAAATCTTGATAATCAACCGATCGGTTAACTTGTTCGGGCCCATTTTGATAAGTTCCGTTCCAAAACCATCTTTGCTGGTCAATTTGTTGTTCTTCAGCCGCTTGATGGCATCCCTAACTTCACATATCGTTAGGAGTTGCACATTGCTGTTGTCAGTGCAACGTGGTTTTCTTCGCCGTGCTGATCCACTTCCTGTACGTCAACTAAATGTTTATCAAAGTGTTGCTTCCACCTCGGCACATTTTAGCTCTGGGCACAAATCGTGCGTTAAGATTCTTGTTACGAGTAATCCGAGACTGGAGAGCCTCCAGCGGAATCGAACTCAAAACGGGTAGTGATTGATTGATTGATTATTTTTATTAGAGACCTTTTAACCATTCGGGTCTTAAAACGGGTAGTACTCATTTCCTATTTATACTACCTATCGAATGTAGTTCTTCGAATGAAACAGCTGCGGCGACATCAATAAATGCATGTTATGCAATTTTGAAAACATTGGATTTTTCGCCTTATAAACATTACACTGAGCGGCCGGTACGGGATTCGCTGTGCGAGGTCAATAGTCGTAACGGGTGTGCTTCTTTAGGCGTAATTATAGTTTGCTGTCTGCATATTATTTTACTATGGGTTTTTTATCGTGTTACATCATCCCCCTTACAGAGAATGATGTAACAGAGTTGAATTTTGTTTTTTAGATGGTCCTTCCCTAATTGTCCTTTTGTCTCCTACGCTTTTGTTCTGTTAAATTTGCCTTCGTCATCTCGTAAGCTATTTGTGATTCATAATGTTCGCTCCTGAATGTATCAAAGTTATAAATTGCTAAATTAAAATTTTTGAAATTGGCTCGTGGAAGGTTTGCTTTTTTACAAATATTAATTCGAATAGACTGACGTTAAGATCTGTGTGGGGTGTGGTATTATATGAAAATTTCTAATATTTGACTTAATCATTCAAAACTGATTAGTGCTCATTGGTGCAGTACCACAGAGCGCTCCAGCTGCGCGTAGAATTCATCCTTGGTGTCATTGGTGCTTTCGAGAACTATGACCATTGATGATGCTGACGTTGAAAAACCGGCCATTGGTCAACTGTACATTCATCAGCAAGTACTCGGGTGCTTCCTATGAAATTGACAGATCTTTAGTTTCTTGTTTCTAGTTTCCAATCGTTAGTCCATTTTTGTCGCCGAGATCAGTGTTCGGGTTCAAATTTCTCTGTCCTGCGCTCGTTACTAATCTCTCAGGAGGATTAACGTGGTACCACTATTTTAGGTTCCGAGTACAACCAGGACTTTTCTGAGTCCTGAGCACATCAACAAGACGGTAGTTCTACCGCTCATAACATTGCGAACATACGTTGTTTCAGGCCGCTCCCAACTGATCAGACGTTTCGATTGGCTCCCGAAGCAGCTTCCTATCGTCTGTCAGCATAAGATCAGAATTTCCAGGGTAGGTTACCCGATCTAAGATTACTCGTATACCAGTAGTAATAGAAACAGATTAATAAACGACGACCTTAAGTTCAAATTGGAAAACATGGAAGATTATAGCTATTTCATCAATCCTCCGAATTTTGGTGCCCCTGATAACGGGAGTGCGTCAGGATATCACAAACTGGGACATAGGTTTGTATTCCTCTGGCCCTGAATGACTCGAAAAATGCCAGCAGAAGACTTTTAAGAGAGGACCCTACTCTGGAAAGTCGAAAAATTTATAAATTTTTATGATTTTTTTTTCGGATGGTTAGAGTAAGGTGAAGTGTTCGGGTAATTTGGCTTTTGATTAAACTATATTTGAAGATGTATTTTGTATGTCGTGGGGGACGTGGATGCTCTCTCTAAATCATTACCTTACTGGTTGCAAGTTTTTCTTAGCGACTACTGAACTAATTTGGCTAAAATTTTGTTTGAGCATGTAAAAATGGACTATCTAACTTGTTACATAACTTGTTGCATAGGCTACATCGGTTCAGTAGATGCTGAGAAAAACTTACAACCAGTAAGGTACTAATTTAGAGAGAGAGCATCCACGTTATCAGCTGCCAACAGCGTAATACTCACTATATTTGCATCCACGATATGAAAAATACATCTTCAAATATACCTCAAAAATACCCAAACACTTCACTATACTCTAAACATTCGAAAAAAAATCACGAAAATTCATTATTTTTCGATCTTCCAGATTGGGACCCCCCTTAAAGGTATCGGTTATGTTGAAATTTTCAAAAATCCAGACCACAATATTTGAAAACTTCAGCAGTCCAGATTTTGGCTGAATTTTGAACGAGAAAAAAGAAATAGTTGGGGGATTCAATATTCTTGAAAGTGCGAAACTTCTTACAGGAATTGAGTTTTACCAATCCTGAAGGAGTTTGCTTCGGTTTTCAACAGCACTTGTAGTTTTTATTGGATCTGCCATTCAGGATGGGGATTTCCTTCGACTTTTCCTAGGGAATTTAGGAGAAGAGACCTTTTTTTTTTCTAGAAATCCCGGGTTCAAAAAGAGAAGATTCTCCAACTGAATCGTCAGAGTCAGGCTCATTGGACGGTGAAACGTCGAAAGTTCGGGGAAACGCTAGTTTGATGGCTTTGAGCGCACTTTCAGAGACCGCCTAATCTAGTTTTGGCGCTGTATGTACGCGGGGTAAGCGGACAGGTCATGCGGATTATGCCCACAATAGAGACCATTTGCAGCACTTTCAGCCTGTCATCTGCGCATTGCTTTCCGCATTTGCCACAGCGCTTTTTTATTGACTCATGGCAGTTCATTACCTGCGGTACAAACAAACGCACGTAGCTCGGCAGAGCAGTCCCGGCGAAAGTCATTCGAAAGGAGTCTGATTGGGTGTTAGTTTCTCACGTTTGCAATCGCTTGCAATTAAATTTTCCCTAAAACAACCGGTTCCAGCATTCAGCAGATCCTCGACGGTCAGACTTGAGTCGGTGATTACGCTGTCGAGCTGGGATGTAGAAGTGAAAAGCTCACAAACAGTAACCTTGCTTGTGACATGATACAGAAACACGCAGTTTATTAGCGAGGATTTTTATCATCTCGTTCACGGCCAAAAACTGTGTCACTTCTCTATGAATTTGCATGCTTTAATTCTGGGCCGAAAAAACACAACCCAGAGCCCCAGATATGCTTCCGGGTACAGTTTTGCCCGATAGCTCAACTTATAGGTTGCTCTTTTTCTGACTTGCGGAGCTTTGTGTCTAAATTGGGCAGAGGAAACGAAAAGGACTTCACCTCCGGAATCTCTTCGTCGTCCATAGAAAGGAGAATCAAATCCGAAAACCAAACTACCAACCAAAATAGAAGTTGTAGAAAACAAACACCTCTTTAATGGCCGCTCTATCCTGCGCTCTATCCTGCGCTCTATACTGCCGACAATCATTTCCACAGCACAACACCAAACCAACCAACCAAAAGAATATGCACTGTACACAAGCTGTGTAGCTAACTATAAGTCAAGCAACGAGCGTCTGTTTTTGTAAAATTGGACAGTTTAACAGCGTAGCAGGCAACAACGATCCTGTCCCTCTCCCTCCCGAATGAATACTAGTATTTGTTGTGAAAATCTCTTCAATATTTTACTCAAGAAAGTAACTGAATTGGAATTTTTAATAATGATTGAACGTTCAAAAGGGAAATTTTCTCGGAAAAAAAGTTTCAGATATTGTTATAACTGTTTTTCTTTCATGTAATATTTTAAAAAAGGAACATTAAATATTTGTTTCTGACATCAAAGTGTTTCTAACACAAAGGCGAGTGACGCTCATTGGCCGAAACGACAAGCACACCAATAACGCCGGGCGGTTTGAAATTGTTTAGAGTAAATGGTTCACCAACCATAGAACCGTTGAGGTAGGATCAAAATAATATTGAAAGTTTCACTTGGTATTTTGCAACCAAGTAATTCTAATGAAACAAAAAAAAAAAATCCGAGAGCTAGAACTTTGCTAATCGATTATTTAATACATTTTGGTCGCAACGAGGTTAGCAATTTAAATGTTTACAAAAAGCATATGTTATGCATAAAGTGCAAGTTAAGTGGGGATTGTATAGGATATTTGGCTGAGGTGAAAAGGATGTCAAATTTATTGAAGTTTTTATCGCAAAAAGGGAACATGACCAGTGAAAGAGTATGGAAATTTTTCGGTTTGCCAACTGTAACGGCTTTCAGATAGGAAATTTTCACCACGGCTATGCCCGTTATTTCTACAGGCAGGCAAGGCAGGGTAAACATGATTCAATTTCTAAATTTTGGTGGTGCTCAAACACACTTGACAAAACTCATATGTTGACATTGTAGTTGGTAGATCGAACGTTCAATTAAGCAGCACTCAAAATACTGCTCATGTTGGTAAAAAAGGCGGCCATCAAAAAAAAAAGATAGTAACTAAGGCGACATTGCTACTGCGAATTTGTGGTGGGGAAAATGGTTTACTACAGTGGAAAGATCAGAGTTATTCCGTTTTCTAAGGTGAACTAATTCTTTTCAACTGCTCACACGCTCTTTTCGTTCTACAGACTTTTTTTCGATGAGTATAGCTTTTGAATCAGTCACAGTAAACGAGAGCCATATGAAAGCATTACATCCCTTCTACCAAGCCAAAACCGCACGCGAAACTGTGATAGAATTCCCAGTAACAAGCTGCCACCTGCTATGCATAACCCATTCACCTGTCGCGGAAGCAAGCAAAAATCAACTTGCCACATTTCACACACGGGCACAGGGGCTGGTTAACGCCGAGTACGCACACGAATGGATGGCAAAAGTGGATCGAAAAGAACGAAAGAACTGAATCGGTCTCAAAGGATCATCATGATTCCAGGAAATACCCATCTTGTGTGGTAATTGGCTAACTTATAATCTTTTTTAAAACCCGGAAGTCGCCATTTTGATATTCAAAATGGCCGCTAGGGTCATGTCCAGGTGTCTGGACATCATTCTGATTTCGAAAGTAATCTTATAAGCTTACCAAAAACTAGAAGTCACCATCTCGAATTTCTAAATGGCGTCTGCAGTTGATTTCAGGTCTCTGGGCAACATTTCCGAAAATATCCATATTGGATAGTATTCGGTCAATTTTGGTTTTCTTTCAGATACCGGAAGTCGCCATTTTGGATTCCAAAATCAGGCGTCGTTAACATGTGTAAGGTTTATATATACCGTTTATACGTAATGGGTAGAACCCACTGCTTTATAACACTTATACGACTACACTTTTTACTAAGAACCTTTATACTCTTTTCAGCAATAAAATAATATTCAGTCTCTAAGAAGTATCCCGTGCGAGTTGATGTGGTTGCTATCCGAATCCTGAGGTCTAGATTTATCTACCCCCTGTCTACATACTGTAGACAGGATAGATAACCCAGGTTATGAACTAGAGCGCTTAAACTAGTCGGTGGTGTTAATCGCGTATATATTCCGTGTGGGAATTTCGCGGTGGTGATACGCTAGAGTGCGTGTGAAGCACGGGATCGAGACAGCTGTGATAAACCCCAGACCTTTTAACCAATCGCAAGGGGTATCCAGTGTAGTTTAGCTAGAATCGAGTGAGTTAGCTTTATCGTGAGTGAATCCGGCGAACTCTGAATCGATATTGATCCCGAACGATAAGAGTGATTTACCACCGAACGTAGTTGATCGGAGAGAGAAAGACAAACGTGCGAAGAGATTAAAGATGGAAGAACAACTACGAGCCCAGATCCAAACACTCAAGTTGGAGCTTGCGCAGGCCAAGCAAGCGGCGCAAAGTAGCTCACAAGTAGTAGTCAGTGGTAGTAGTAACGCGAATGCGGCTAGAATACCCGACTTTCGTGAGCTTAAAGAGTATGTGTCCACCTTTGACCCGAAGATATCCTCGTGTTTGTCGGCCGATACATGGGTAAATTCTATAGATGATATTGGTGATGTATACGAGTGGTCATCTGCCATACGACTACATTGTGCACGGCTGAATCTTGGTGGTTGTGCGAAGTTGTGGTTAGATGGGTGTCCGAATGCGTGGCGAGATTGGAAATCGTTTAAAACCGAAATAGTGAAGGGGTTCCCGTCGAAGAAAAACCCTATATACTATCACAACCTGTTATCCTCTCGCAAATGGAAGGCTGGAGAGACGGTAGAAGAATATGTGTATGAGATGTTGGCACTCGGAAGAAAAGGCGGCTTCGATGAAGAAACCACAGTGACGTACATGACAAGTGGACTTCGTCAATATGTAAAACGAGCGGGAATGACAATAGGCAAGGTAGAGACGGTTGAAGAGTTGCTTGGAGAGCTGCGGTGGATCGATAATGTGGATGCAGTAGCACTCGCCAAATCCGAACCTGGCGCATCCGGGTATAATGGCCCACGAAGAAGAGAGCCGTGTGCCGATGTTTGTTTTCAGTGCCATAAAGCGGGTCATATTGCGCGACGTTGTCCTAATGTGGTGTGCCATTCATGCCAAAAAGAAGGCCACATGAAAAAAGACTGTCCTAAGACTAGTCTCAGGCGGGAGTCAAAAATCCAATACTCTAAGACAATCCAGGTGCTGGACCAGAAAAGCGTTTTCGTGAAAAATGTAATGGTTGGTGGAGTTGCGATGAAAGCTCTCGTTGACACAGGAGGAAAAGTATCGACCATACAAGAAAAATTCGCGAAGAATGTGGGGGAAGTGAAACCTAGTCAGAAGGTACTCCGAGGATTCGGGAAGAAAGAGATTAATGTTACATCAAAAGTGTGCGCTGATATGCAGGTCGATGGTGTAACTTTACCCGTGGAGCTTCAGGTAGTGCCGACTTGGGTCCAAGATACGGCGGTGATCTTGGGCGAAGACATAATCGATCGTGACGGACTAATAATGGTGAAACGCAAGGGGGAAGTGAAATTTGAGTGGGAGACTGCGCCGAAACCCACACATTCTCGGGTTGGTGGTAGTAGTGAAGACGAACTTTCTCACGCAAGGGGTAGTAGCAGTGATCCCGTGATCCGTATGTATACGATCGATATGGAATCAGAAGTGAGCGCAATAACTGAAGAGCAAATAAACAGTGATGGCCCAGCTGAATACAATGTGCGGTTGTGTCAGTTGGTCAACAACTATCGAGACTGTTTCGCCATGCGGATGAGTGAGATTGGTTGCGCTACATCGACAAAAATGAAGATAAACTTGATTAGTGATGAGCCGGTATATGTGAAACCTCGAAAGCTGGAGTATGTCCGAGAGAGTGTTTTGACAGAGTTGGTGCACGAGATGTTAAAAGCCGGAATAATAGCCGAAACCGAATCGCCTTACAATAATCAAGTTGTTTTGGTGCCAAAGAAGAATAACGAATTTCGGCTGGCAATTGATTACCGCTTGTTCAACTCTCGTACGGTGAAAGACAAATTTCCGATGCCAGACATAGAGTCGTGTATACAAAATCTAGTTGGTGCGAAAATGTTTGTGACGGTTGATCTGTATAGCGGATACTATCAAATTCCACTCGATCCGGAGAGCCAAAACTATACGGCGTTCTCCACGATGGATGGACATTATCGTTTCCTGCGCATGCCATTTGGTTTGTCGAACGGGTGTGCCGTGTTCCAGAGAGCGATGAATAAAATCGTTGAAAAGTTGAGAAAGCAAAAGATAGTAGCGGTAGCATACATTGACGATTTGATTCTAGCGGGTAATAGTGAAGAAGAATCGTTGATGAAGTTGGAGAAACTTCTGGTGGCACTGCGAGAAGAGGGATTTACCATCAACTTAAAGAAGAGCCAGTTTTTTAAAGGTCTAGTGGAATTTCTGGGATTCGAAGTGAGTGCGGAAGGTGTTCGACCCGGGGTGAAGAAGATTAAAGCAGTTTCGGAGTTCCCAGCTCCAGAGAATGTGCACACAGTCCAGCAGTTTTTAGGTCTGTCTGGGTTTTTCAGAAGATTCGTGCAAAACTACAGCATTATAGCGGAACCACTGTTTCGCCTACTGCGGAAAGAGATTGAGTTTGTGTGGGCAGCAGAGCAACAGAAGGCGTTTGAGCGATTAAAGCGCTTGTTAGTGACTCGACCTATACTGGTGCTTTACGACCAAAATGCAGAAGTGGAATTGCATACGGATGCTTCGAGTGCAGGGGTGGCTGGAATTTTGCTGCAAAAAATGGATGAGGTTTGGAGGCCAGTGAGCTACTTTAGCAAGAAGAACTCGAAGGCAGAAGCGGTTTATCACAGTTATGAGCTCGAGATGTTAGCTGTGGTGGCGAGTGTTGAACGGTTTCGACAGTATTTAGTGGGAAGATTTTTCGTAATAAAGACAGACTGCTCTGCCATCCGTGACGCGTATTCAAAAAAGGAATTAAATAAAAGAGTGGCCCGATACTTTTTGAAGTTGTTGGAGTATAATTCCCGGATCGAGCACCGAGCGGGGTCAAAGATGCAACATGTCGACGCCCTGAGCCGGTCGCCGACCGAAGAACCGCGTGAAATAGAAACCGTGGCCGAGTGTATTATGGTTCTGGAGCTGTCCAACACGGATTTCCTGGTCAGCATGCAGCGACAAGATAGCCGACTGGCGGATTTGATTGATAAACTGAGGCGTGACCCGCGGTGTGATGAAGACCGGCAAATACAACAGAACTATGTTCTGGAGAACAATCGGCTGTATCGAAAAGTGGGAAATAAAAAGTGCTGGGTAGTGCCTAATAATGTACGTTGGCGTATTGTGAAAAGCTACCATGATGAGAAAGGACATTTTGGTGAACAGAAAGTGGTAGCAATGGTGCAAGAATTGTTCTGGTTCCCAAAGATGAGAAAGTACGTGCGTGCGTACATTGCAGCGTGTCCGAAGTGCGCGTTTTTTAAATCGAAGCAAGGCCGTCCGGAGGGGTTCCTCAACCCGATCCCTAAGACGCCCATACCGTTCTACACAGTGCAAATGGACCATTTAGGACCGTTTCCTAGGTCCTCGAAGGGAAATGAGCATATTTTGGTTGTGATCTGCGGATTTACGAAGTTTGTCCTGATGAAGGCAGTTAAGTCAACCAATACTCAACCAGTAGTATGGATGCTAGAGGAAATGGCAAGTGTGTTCGGGTTGCCGTCTCGAACCGTGACTGATCGAGGAACCGCCTTTACCTCGAACGCACTAAGGAAATATTGCGAAGGTTACGGCATAGATCATGTGCTGGTAGCAGTGGGAACTCCGAGAGGCAATGGGCAAGTTGAGCGTAGTAACCGCACCATACTTACCGCCATTCGTACCATGGTAGATGAAACCGATCGGAAATGGGACGAAAAGGTGAAAGCAGTGCAAAGTGCAATCAATACGGCGCCGAATGCAACGACTGGAGTGTCGCCAACTTCTCTGGTGTTGTCGTACCGGCCTAAAGATGTCGTTCAGAACGAAATTGTTGCGGTAATAACGGTGGAGAGTGAAGATGTTCGGGTGCCTACAAGAGAGCTACGTGAACGAGTGCAGCACGCGACGGAGGTGAATCAAGCGCGACAGAAGAAGTATTGCGACGATCATCGGCGTGAAGCAGAGCGATATCAAGTAAACGACTAGGTCCTGGTAGCTAAGGATCAATATGTTCCGGGCGGGAGCCGAAAATTGGAACCTCGGTTCAAAGGTCCATTTATTGTGTCCAAGGTATATGCGAATGATCGCTACGAAATTAAAACTGTTCCGGGTTTCGAGGCGCCGAGACAGTTCACTACGGTTTATTCGGCGGACCGGATGAAACGTTGGTGCAACATAGCTGATTTGGAGGATGCAGTGCGAAGCAATGATGATGAGAATGAAGAAATGGTGGAAGATTAAATATATTTGTAAATTATAACTCGATGAGGACATCAGTGAAGTCTGGGTGTCCGGGTGTAAGGTTTATATATACCGTTTATACGTAATGGGTAGAACCCACTGCTTTATAACACTTATACGACTACACTTTTTACTAAGAACCTTTATACTCTTTATCAGCAATAAAATAATATTCAGTCTCTATAAAGTATCCCTAGCGAGTTGATGTGGTTGCTATCCGAATCCTGAGGTCTAGATTTATCTACCCCTTTACACATGTCTCTGGATATCGTCTCGATCTCGAAAGTATTTATATGAGATAGTATTTGGTGAATTTTAGCAATTTTCAAGAAACCGGAAGTCACCATCTCAAATTTCTGGATGGCGTCTGGAGTTGATTTCGGGTCTCTGGACCCAATTTCGATTTCAGAAATACCCATATCCGATGTTATTCGGCCAATTTTGATTTATTTCCAGAAACCGGAAGTCGCCATTTTGGGATTAAAAGTGGCTTCTGTGGTCATTCTCAGGTTTCTGGACGTCATTCCGATTCTGAAACTACACATATGAGGAGGTTTTTGATCAATTTCATGTTTTTTCGGAAACGGGAAGTCACCATCTCAAATTTCAAAATGGCGTCTGGAATTGATTTCTGGTTTCTGGACATCATCCCAATTTCGGAAATATCCATATTTGATGGTATTTGATCAATTTTGGTCCTCTTCCTGATCTCTGGAAGTCCCAAATGGCGTCGAGGGTCGTTTTACGATCTCTAGATATCATCCCGATTCTGAAAATACCCATATTGGATGATATGTGACGTTGTATCATTTAATTGTTCCTGAGGTCACTAGAAACCCCGGCGGAATCTGTTCCGGGACGACGGTTTGAGGGCATATCGGAATAGAAGTTACTGAACCTTTTGGTTCTAAAAGTATTGAGATCGGATAAAAATTGTCAAAGTTACAACAATTCAAGTTATCCACAATTGTAATTTATGGGTACCCGGGGTCGTCGGGCATTTAAGGGGTAAAAAATTCAACCCCCCCCCATTGACCTCCCTTGCTGCTATATAAAAACTAATATTATCAAAAGTTGCCTTTTAATGAGCTTTGAGATGTCACTGAGTTTTAACACTATTCATTGCAGTGAACTATGAAGTTTCGTCTTATGAAACCTAAATAGGTACCCGGGTACCCCGTCGAGCACATAACGGTTAAAACTGATGTCTTTACGGAAAATATGGTAGTGCAGTCAGCAGCAAACTTGGTGAAATACACGGTGCCAAAATGTAGCTCTTACTTCCTATCTAACTTGCACGCGGTGCTTGATGCTCGTCTCCGGATCAGCATGCAACGAATAAAGAAGAGTACACAGCGAATAACACGTGTTTGGGCCGGCTCAGAGACATTGTTTGCCTTTCTTTACTTCGTGCCGTCTGCTTGTGTTCTAAATTTCGTTTGCTATTCTACACGTTGTGTGGTAGTCATTCCGCAGTGTAAGCACGGACGATGTATGCAGTAGAGATGGTCGGGTACGGGTATTTTTACCCGATACCCGTACCCGACCCGTACCCGACGGATTCGGGTCGGGTTTCGGGAAACGCCAAAAAATATTTTTCGGGTTCGGGTCGGGTACGGGTAATTTAAAAACCAAGGCTTCGGGTTCGGGTCGGGTACGGGTTTGAAAAATTCTCAACTGGTCGGGTTCGGGTCGGGTACGGGTAATTCGATTTTCGTGCATTATGAGAATTTAATTATTAACTTTTCAAGCCTAGGTGTTTTAGCTTGGTCTGGGAGGGAGAAACGGATACGAAGCTGTGGGAAAGTCAAATGAATCAAAATGAGTTATAAATTTGAACCAGGAGAAAAAAGCATCTTTTAGTAGCAGGTATTGTAATAACTTGAAGGTATCGCCTTACTTGATAAAATATACAACGCAAGCATAGTTTTGTATTCAGTGTGGTTACCCAAAATATTTTGGTTTATTTTTACGTAAAATAATAAATTTCATAAACTTCCAGTAATAATCCTGCCAGCGTATTCCGATTATTAAACTTGCGCTTTCTGGATTTACTTAACCAACTTCTGTTTTATGTAACGACAATTTTGTAGTTGCACCGGCAACGTCATCACTGTGGAAGGATTATTGCATTTTACTTGACCGTGGACTTATTCGAAAAATACTTATCATGATAACATCCATACACGCAATAAAATTAATAATATTTTCTGAAACGTAATATTTCTGTCTTTTAGTAAGCTACGAGTTTAAAAAGTTTGCCGATTTTTTTAAAGCATTGTTGTGGTTAAAGCGTGTAATATGTGGAATACCTCCTCCGTGATTATTACTCGGGTATTAATAAAACTATCGTTTGGCAACAAATTCGAACTATACACTTGATCACGGTTGAATGTTGATTTTTGTTTCACAAAATGGTGAGGTGTACAATTGTAAAACTATTGCAAGTCTGCGAAATCGTGTCAAAGAAATGTGTGAACAAAAAAAGTCTGCGTGAATATATATAAACTTAAAAAAATCTGAAGAAACTGACTAGAAAAATTTGTGTTTTACAGACGAATTTGCACATTTAATATTCGTGATGTTACTAAAAACTCAGTTTGAGTCATGCTCGGGTTACAGCAGGAAGATAGTTACACGCTATCAAAAAACGACAAATGTCCGTTTCATCTGTTTCGACCGATTTTTAGTTTAGTATTCGTTTCTTCCTCCCAGGTCTTGGTTTGCACTATGATCAGGGATGTCGCATGTACAGAAATATCTGTGTTATACCGAATTTTAGATTTCAGGTTGCTACGATGTGCACATAAAACTCGTCGTTTATTTTAAACTCTACCAGACATGCATTCCTCGTCATTCTCCGTGTTGTTCTAGTAAATTAACATATAGGAGATCCCTTCCCTATAGTGGACCACCCGCCAGATTAATTCATTGTATGTGAAAACTCGAGTGATTTTCAGAATACTTCCATCTGGAAACATCTTGTCCAGCAAATCTGCATCACAAACACAAATTAGTAAAATAAAGGGGTCCACTATAGGTTAATTTATCCTGATCTTTTAGTTGTTTCGATCTGGTTCATTATAAAGTTATTATGAATCTTTCAAAAAAATTCTATTGAATTTTTATTGATCTCTCGAAAACAAAATAAAGAATTTCCAGCATTTTATATGAATCATACGTAGACATACAAAGTAAATAATTGAAATCCTCGATGAATTTTAATATGTGGTAACTAACACGAAAAATGGAACCCAAATTCTCCGCACACAGTTATGAATAGATATTTTGCTGCGTGATAAATATGGTCAAATTTTTCAACATCAGACGAGCGGACGTTCTCAGTGACAGGTGCTACGCTGGATTCAAGGAGAGCCAATATGTCGCCTGGAACTCTGGGTTCATTAACATTCGTTCACATGAACAATCGGTTGTAGCCTAACTCCGGCCATCATCTCGAGAAACCACATATAACAATCAGTGCATAAAATGTGCGAGGTAACCAGGTATTTAAAAAAAAAAGAAAAAAATCCAGGACAGGTCGGGTACGGGTCGGGTACGGGTCGGGTACCGGCAATTTCGGGGTATTTTTCTTTCGGGTACGGGTCGGGTACGGGTAGTTGGAAAACAAAATTTTCGGGTTTTAAATTCTCGATATGTCGGGTACGGGTCGGGTACGGGTAACAAATTTCCCATACCCGACCATCTCTAGTATGCAGGTAACTATTTCGTCAGTAGGCTTACGATAGGATACTTAAAACTCTAATTTTTTTGTAAATTTTAAAATTGGTCTTCGTGGCATGAAACTTAACAGTATTCAACTACGTTTGCCATCAATCACATCAAACTGTAAAATTTTGATTTGTACCAGTCATGTAGTAACACCAGAACTATACTTTTGCACTGCAGTTGTTCGTTTTTGGTTTTGGAGCTGGTGAAATTCAGGTGTTCAGTTCTACATGTGTTTTTTCAGTGAGAAACCTATCTACGATCGATTTGGCCTTAACAGATTGTAGCCACGTATGTAGTGAATTGATCACACATACTGATTTGGTTTCAGATCCCCTATCTATAACTTTTTTCGCATCACATTAATCAGTTTTGAAACCTATGAGCTATGAGTAATTATTGAAGTCAGAAATTATTCTGTTCCACAGACTCAAGTGATATTTCATTCATCAATAGTTTACGAAAATATACTCAGGCATGAATATCGACGCTCTCCTGACCTTGTATTGAAAACTATTCATCGAAATTAACAAAGAAAGGTAATCTGATAACAGCTATAACTCACTAAGTTTAACAGGATTGCGAGAGCTTGTGATTTTGAGTCTGTGTTTGTTATCATTACTAGTTCTACTGTCGAAATTGAATCGGGTTATTTCGTACCCCGGAAAGATTATCCGGTTCGTTGCCCGTTTCGATTTCGTTCCGAAATGGAATTAGACTTTCAAAATTCTATTCCGCTTGGATTTCGAACCGAACTTTGAACCGGATTTCAGCTTGACCGTCTTTATAACTAAGAGCAACAACTTTGCATGTGTCTTTAATGAAAAAGCACTGAGTATATCATCATCATGATCACCATCACCATCAGAGCGCAGTGAAGACACTGGAAACTATAAATAATGTTCCCAAAAAACGAGGCTTCATTTGCCAAAATACTTCCGCAGCTCTCTGGCAAGAGCTTGAAAGATTTTCTGGCTCAATAGATGAAATTTACCATTTGAACTTTTTCCCTCGTTGAGAACTGCAATGCAACAGCCTTGCAGGCTTGCTGCTGTCGGTCCGGCCCGGTGATGGATCGAAAGATAGAGTGCAATATATCTAATTCTGCCATTTTTTTGTTCTCTTCTACCACCTCTCATTGCAGGACGAAAAAAATCAACTGCTCGTCACAAACATATGGCTGAAGCTAGTAAGTATGGCAGTTCAAGGCTCCCCTATCCTGTGTGTGATTTCTCTTGTGAACGAACGGCGAACGAACGAACTTTCCCAACCTGACTGCTGCAGACGGACGACGAGCGCAGCGATGCGATTAATCTCCCTCCCCTGCCTGTGAAGAAGGGATGACTCTAAAAAGATGGCACCACGCCACGTCCCTGTCGGAGGGTGGTGAAGTCGCAATGCATCTGCTTGGAATGCCTGCAAGCAGTCGGGTTGTCTTGTATCGAGCATAGAAGCAAGAAAAAAAAAAGCTAAACAGGAACACTCGAATGGAAGGTCCCATCATCCTCAACAGATGACATCGTGTTTGCATCGTTCCTGTTGATTCAGGGTCTGGATAGCCTGCTATAGGAGGTTCCACCGCTATTTAATCGATGGAAAAAATCACGTTCAGCTGCGAGTTCGACGGACAGCTCGAGGGTTGTCTGCGTATTACATCATCTGGAAATTCGTTCTTCCGGGGCAAGTGGGTCACCGTTGATGCACTTCAACTTAACGAGTTTACTCTTCTATTTTTTGCACTCTCCTCTAGAGCATCTATGCAAAAGTTTAATCCGGCGGAACGATCAAAACACGCCGGTCCGCTGCCACCGTTCAATAACTGTAATTTACGGGACCCGCCGGGGGTTTTTTTTTTATTACCGGAACCATTAGCCATCGTTCATTATTTACCGCCATCACGAAGGTGCCGTAGATCATCGTAACTTTACCCGAAATTCATTACCCGCTGTGCCATGGTCGACCCCCGTCCGGCAGCCGCCTTCGCCTAATCAGGCGCAATTTATGGCTACCAGCAGTGAATCAACTCGCATAAATCAATATTTTGGTCTACCTTTTGCTACAAATGTACCAGGTTTGGGGATCGATTTTTAAACTAGCTGGGCTATTCTGGGTTGAGTTCTTTCTCCTGTGTGTAACGGATGGGCCAACGAATGGCCAGCAATAGACTGGGAGGTACAGCAGTTTTAAGTTTTTGGCTTAATGTGAATTGAGATTTTTAAAATACCCAAAATGAAAGAATGCCGTTCTCAGAACCATTGGATATTTAGTGAAATGTAAATCCTCCGACTTTTGGACCTTGTTTTCCAGTGTTTTTTCTCTCTCTCCATGAGATGATGAATCGTATTCTCCGCTGGCGGATAGAAATGTTCAATCCACATGTGTACGCATTCTGACTTCTCAGACGTCCTCACTTCGGGTGTAATATTTGCTCCAGTGAATGATTGATGATCAGTGTCCTCTTAGCAGTATGCTGTAAGCTCCCCGTTTTGTCGTAAGAGGCAACATGATTCCTAGCCGGAGAAATTTTGAAATGAAATTTTCATGCTAGCAAACATCTTCCAAATTCCGTTAGAACAATCTGCATATTTTGATGCCTCAGCCATGGCAACGCGAGTACACTAAGCTCCGCAAATTCCATTTGAATAATTCACCATCAAGTGATATTTGCGTGGTTTGCAAATTCATGGCCATAAAACATGTCTGGTTGGCTTCCGCTAATACGTATTTTACTGCGAATCAGACGACAGATAAGGAACGCCAAAAACGATGAATTGTTATTCACAGTCTGACCTTCCCAGTCGCCTGGCAGGCAGGCGACAAACAACGAAATAGCGAGCAACAAAAAAAATGTCTTTTTGCGAACTTGTTCAAAAGCAATTTTCCCGAAAAGAATCAAGTTCCGTATCCTTCTGCTTCCTTTGGGGAACAGCAAGATTATAGAGCACGCTAATCAAATTTAAATTTCTGTCGGCATTTTCGTCCGAGCTCGAAACCAGTTGGAAGCAGCGAAGCAAAAGAACAACATTATTTCAATAATGTGACTGAGGACTGGCGCGGACGAATCGAAAATCAGCCAAAGTTTTGCACTAGAGCGGGGAAATTGGGATGAGTTTCGAACTATCGCTCCATTCTGGGGCGGAAAACCCGAAAAACTTGAACTTTCCCTCCCGCCCATTGTTGGAGGCGGTTCGGTTGCCGTTCATTAGCATTTGGTTCGAGAGCGCAAAAGTTAGCCAGCCGTCGTTCAATCGACGTAAATCAAATCAAGGCGGCGAGGGCGAGGGCAAAATTGTAAGTACATTATGCTGGTTTTTCAATTTTTGCTGGTTTCTTTCTCATGGCCTCCACAGGACTAATGGAATTTCGGGGGGGAATCGCGTCGCGATGTCAGATCGAATCAGAGAGAGAGAGAGAGAGAGAGAGTGCTTTGGAACAGAGGGTGCGAAGCAGAAGAAATTAATTTCAGGTAATAATGTTTGTTTGCAATTTGGTTTGGAAGCAAACGGAATTGCATTAAAGCGACCGAAGGAATAATTGAAACATCGCGATGCTGAGTTGAAAAGATCGGGCAGTCGATATGCACTTAATTTAAATTAATCTAACGGGCGGTTAAAGCAAAAATCGCTTCACTAATAAAATAGTATCATATATTGGCGTTAGTCAGTAACGAATGATCCCGATAGAACTGCTCGACATAATTGGTGATAAAATGCTGGACGAGGCTTTCTCGCAATTACCGCTGCTTCGGGAGGGTGGGATTGAATTTTTAAGGGGCCGCCAGCGCGGCTTCCGCTTGGTTTCGGTACTGCTTGGCAGAGTTTATTTCGTCAGAAATGCGTGTGGCGGCAGACGGACCACAAAAGTACGATAAAAATAAAGCAAATGGAATTATTTCGTGCTTCAAAATGAAAGGAAATAAATTGTGTATAAAATTGTGTGTATGAGTGTGCTTTTTGCGGGGGCATCATCTTCACTTTGCGATGCCTGACCAGTCAGTGCCGGGTGGATGGTTTCCGAGATGACTGCTGCCACTGTGGCACTGCAACGGCCCCCGAAGGGATTCTGGCATAAGGAAAGGAAGCGTGACTAGTTGGCATGCTTTCATGCTTGAGATTTCCTCACCCCGGTGCAGGACTGCAGCGGCAAACGGTTTTGTCTGCTAGAGTGGGATCAGGGATTTCACTGCGTTTTATACTTAATTTAACATTCGTTTTAAACGGGATTCAATGCATTTTGTGTACTGCCTAAGGCAGTTTAGACCAAATTGGAGATCTGTTTGAATTCCTTTGGTGTTTTAGAGATTCGCTTTTGCTGCATCCGTCCTCTATCTGTAGCTATGCTATGGTACGGGGATTGGGGGATTGAAATTCTCCCAATGCAATAAAGCAAACTTTGTTGACATGTTGATGACTCAGAAAATAACTTTGAAGTCAAGAATTTAGAAAAATACTCAATTTCGTAAATACCTATATTGGGTAATATTTGGTCATTTTGACTAGATTTACCAGACATCAGAAGATGCCATTTTGAATTTGAAAATGCTTTCTAGGATTATTTTTTCGACTCTTTGGCTTAAGCCCGATTCTAGAAATTCCCAATTTGAGTAGCTTTTGGCCAATTTAAATGCACTCTCTTGAATTTTAACATGGCTTTCCAGGTCCACGCCAGGTCTTAACATCATTCTGATTCCAGAAGAAACATTGAATCGTATTTGGTCATTCTGGGATAACAGACAAACGGTATTTCCGGCACTTGTTCGCGCTGCTTAAACTTAATCTCAATCCATCAAACATTGGTACAGATTGGACTCGATTAGGCAGAATAGGGTGACAGTAACTGTATGGAAAAAATTCATCATCGAATTTCAAAAACCATGTACATTTTGTTTATAGGCTTAAAAAATTATCTGTGCAAAATTTCAACTAAATTGGAGATGATTTAGGGGTGCCTCAAAGCGCTCAAAGTTGTGATTTTTTGACCGTCGAATTCGAAATTTACCAAAGGGGGCGTACATGAAATTGGGGAAATCGAAAGTTTTTGAAGTAGAATACTTCTCTCAGGAAGTTCGGCTACATAGGGATGTGAAATGAAAATCTAAAACCGAAAAAAGTGAAAAAAATGTCCAATTTCAAATGCTAATAAAAAGATTAGTATTCGATGGATTTCATTCGTTCTTGCAGCAATAGATTGGAAAATTTTCTAAGATTTTTCCCAGATGAAGATAATTGTAATTTGTTTTTCACGCCATTGTACTATTGAAAATAGTCAAGCCTTGTCAAAACGAAAAATTTGACCTCTGATTGGTCGTTATGTGATTGCTTCCCAAGCACGGTCGACAGAATCATATACCTTGCAATTGAAACATGCTATTTGGCGTATATAAGAGCCTGTTTCAGCCGAAGCCGCTCATAATAGTTCTAGGCAGCGACAACAGTAGTCGTCCTCTCTTAGCAGCAGCATTGCCGCTCATAGCAAGTCCGTCCCATTTGCGTTTTCGTGCTGATGAGAAAACAGCAGTTAAAAATCGCAACGCTTTAGGAGCAATACTGCACTTTTATGCTGTTTTAAACAAGTCCATCAACAGAAATTCCTACTGCAATGTCAATTAAACAACAAACAAAGCGTGAGCCGTATAGTTTTGAGTGTTATATCAGCATTTCACTGTTTACTTTATCACAACGAATACTTTGTTCGCACTGTCTGTGATAACGCACAGTTTCAGGATGAAACCTGAACCTGATGATTAAAGCGTTAATGTTTTCTCTTGAGTTAATTTACATTTTTAAATTTGTAAAATTTATAAATTTTACTTTATTTCCGTGCCTTAGAACGTACTGAATTATTTTTTCCTTCGGTCATGAGCACGACACCCGAAAAAGTTTCATCTCAAAATTTAAAAATTGTCAAGCCCCAACCATGCGCAACTTACTATATTATTGAAAATGGTCAATCCTTGTTGAAGCGTAAAATTCGATTGATCTGATTATTCAATGTTTATTTACTAGAAATGACTGACACGCAAGCAGCTGGGTTATCTTTTTTGTAAAAGTATCCTACTTCAACCTTGCGGTCGTGAAACTGCACACAACCCTCTTGTATTTTTTTGATGAAAAATGATTTGAAAAAGCATAAAACAACGAGATCTAGAGTTCAATGTTGGGGCGAAAATCGTCTCACTGGGACTTTTTTTAGGCAACCGAGAGTTTACTTTTAAAAAGACTCTCAACTGGCCCCAAACCTCATGTAAATCTTTCTAATGTTTATCAGACATCTTGAACTTGATTTTTATTTGGGTGATTCACTTATTGTTTAATAGGTTGGTTCCGGAAACCATTAAAATTAAGTTTATTGTTAATTAGTAGGAAACTTATCTCTATAACGAAGAAAATGGCTTAGCAATTCTCAGTTCGATTGCTTTTTTTCCAATTAAATATCCTAACATTCTTTTGGAACCACCTTACAGAAAATTTCTTTTGTTCATTTTGCAGAGTGTTTTATTGTTTTTAAATAATTTAGAAGAATTTTATTTTTGACTAACCCACTTGAAACAAAAGGCCAATTTAAAACCCAAGCTGTCAAATTTTTAAAAATAATATTGTTTTTTTTTTTAACTTTTTCATATACAAATGGGTCATTCCATACGAAGTGTACATACCGTTTGAACACGAGCATCACAGATTTTGCTCAAAGTTGGGGGAATTATTCATCTAGTGTCACTTTGGAAAAATTCCAATTTTGTTGTCGATTGGAATACAGCCCGTTCTGTGGTAAATCCTTACCTACCTCAGGGATATGAGTGTTTCTTACGTAAAGTATTCCGAGATATACGCCGAAACTTTTGACATTAAAAAAATATTAGCCGCATTTGCCGAAAAATATAAATTTAGTTTGTAAATACAAAAATAATGTTCCTGGCAACACTTGCGGTCTAAAATAATTTTTCTGGATTTCTCGGTCTATTTTCATCAAAAATCGCCTACCAATATTTTGCGGACGTCTCACGTCTATAATTTGTAAGAAAAATCATCAGAAAACTTGAGAATGGCTCATATTACCTCCGGGTGATAAGTGTTTCTTACGTGAAATTTTCCGAAACTATCAAACTAAACATAAAAAATTGCTACTCTTGCAGAAAAATTCAAATTTACTTTCGAGATACGAAAATAATCAATCTGGCAACACTTCCGGTCAAAAATTTTATTTTTTTGGATTCATAGGTTATTTTTTTAAATTACTTATCAGTATTTTCGTATGCTTTCGTCTTTAAAATTTAAAAACCAATCAATGAAGTTTTGACCCAGGAAAATGCATTATTATCCAACAAATAGGAGGCCACACAGAGCAGGGGGTATTCCAATCGACAACAAAATTGGGATTTTTCCAAAGTGACACTAGATAAATACTTCATCTAGTGTCACTAGATGAATACTTGGGGAGCTTCGTAGCCGCAAGGTTACAGAGTCCGCTTTGATAAGCGACAATGTTAGCGTGGGTCCGAATCTTAATAGAATCAGGCCATTTGGTTGTCAAAGGACTTTAACATGGGTTTATTCTCAGGTTCTCCACTCCATACCCTTCCTTCAATATAGAACTTATGATAGTTCTCTTCAGGGAATTGTAATTATGGCGCGGTCTTAGCTGGAGGAATGAGGTTTCGATAAGATTCCTTCCTCTTGACAAAATATAAGTTCTACTTATGATAATACTGACCAGAGGTGAAGCATTGAGTGCCTCTTCAGGGAATCGTGATTGTGACGCGGTGTTGGTAGGAGGAACGGGGTTTCGATTAGACTCCTTCCTCTTGGCAAAATTAGTCCTTCTTATAATAAAACTGATCTCAGGAGTATATATCCTCTACAGGGAATTGTAATTGGCGATATTGGCACGGGAAACGAGGTTTCGATAAGACTTCTTCCGCTTGAAATAATAAGTCCCTCTTAGAATTAACCTGGTCAGAGAGGAACGTTGGGTGTAGCTTCAGTTCTGGGAATTGTGATTTGGCGATATTGGTAGGATAGAAAGAGGCTCGGTATAGTAGAGCAGCAAGCTTGAAATGAAAGGGGAAAACTCCCACACACAAGCACGGATATAAATGAAAAAGCGTATCATTCACTTCAATAATGATACTGCCAATAATATGAAGTGCGGAGTACAGAAAACACCTGGGCAATATCATAATAGATCAAATGTCTCTGGTCACAGTGATGAGTTCACACAGAGGAAAAAAAAAATACTTCTACCAACTTTGGGCACATTCGGTTATGGTTCCAGTTTGTGCTTTTTCCTGTTTCATATGGAATGACCCAAATATATTGTTTCAAATTTCTTTTTAATTCGTTTATTCATTTATTCTTGATTATTCAAATTTGTTTTTTCTATATTTTTCATGAATTTTATTTTTTTTGTTTTTTTTTATTTATGTATTATTGGTTTATTTCTTTTATTTATTTATTTATAATGTTCTTGTATAGTTTTGAAATTTTTTGTTATCTTTATTTTATTTAATATCTATTTATTTTTTAATTTTTTTATGAATTAATTAGGAAACGTCCATTAATTACGCAGCGCAAAAATAGCTATTTTTGACTTGTATAGACAAGTCAGGTGTATAGACAGGTCAACATTTTTCGCTTGAGACGCAACGCTTTGTTAGATAGCCCCTCCCCAATCTCGTTCACGTTTACTTACGATATTTTTGCTTTAAGATACGGCGTCATCCATTAATTACGTAAGAACTTTTTACGGAATATCCGACCATCCTTCTTCCCAAAATAAGACATCGTATAATTTCATTCCCCCTTCTCATCGTATATAAGATTTTTTCTCTAGGAAAAGAATTGGAATAAATTAAAAAAAACATCTTTAGTTCTCGAAAAAACAAACAACTTATTTTTATATTAAGCCAGCTCTTAAGGAATAAAATACAGAAAAAGTTAACCAATTAAGTTCACAACATGTAAACAAGTGTGGATTCACTGCCTGCCCTGGATTCCCCTGTTAGAGTCTTAGCAAGATATTTTTGAATTATTTTATATATTTTTAGTTTTGAAAATTTGTTTATTTTTGAGTCTCACGTAAGATTTTCTCAAATTCCCCTCTCCTCCTTCGTAAGCATTCGTCAAAAATTTACATCCCCTCCTCTCCCCCTAAATCCTTACGTAATTTGTGGATGACCCCAACGTATCTATATATACGTTTTTCTCAGCATTTGCTGAACCGATTTGGATGAAATTTTGAAGTAGAATACTTCTCTCAGGAAGTTCGGCTACATAGGGATGTGAAATGAAAATCTAAAACCGAAAAAAGTGAAAAATATGTCCAATTTCAAATGCTAATAAATCGGTTAGTGTTCGATGGATTTCCTTCGTTTTTGCAGCAATAGATTGGAAAATCTTCTAAGATTCTTCCAAAATGAAGATAATTATAATTTTATTATTCAAACTATTGTACTATTGAAAATAGTTAAGCCTTGTCAAAACGGTAAATTAGACCTCTGATTGGTCGTTATATGATTGCTTCCCAAGCACGGTCGACATAATCATATACCTTGCAGTTTAAAATATGCTATTTGGCCTATATAAGAGCCTGTTTCAGCCGAAGCCGCTCATAAAAGTTCTAGAAAGCGACAACAGTAGCCGTCCATCCTTAGCAGCAGTACTAGCAGTGCAGTGGATACCAGCGAAAGTGGATAGCGGCCACAGCTGTGGCATAGCACAGTGGGGCGACTCCATACAAAGGCTGGCAAAGCAAAAAAAGTTTCGATAAATGCGACAAAAACTTGGTATTTATATAATTTTGGGGCGCTGAACACGAATTTGGCATCCATTTTTTGTTTGGGGCCGTCCATAAAGCACGAAACCCAATTTTTGATCTTTGACCACAAGTAGTGCCACCGGGCGTCTTCCCCATTGAAAAAAAACCTTATTTATGGACGACCCATAGAACTAAACAAATTTTAAATAAATATATTTTTTTAAATAAACTTAACATAAGTAATACAAACTAATTACAAATTGAAAAAGTCATCATCATCATCATAACGCTAGAGGTCTACGGCGAGTCGATCGAAGAGGTCGAGTTGACGGCCGCGCACTGCATACGCAAGGTTGAGGATTGGATGCACTCTAGGAAACTGAAGTTAGCGCATCATAAGACGGACGTCACGGTTGTGAATAACCGTAAATCAGCGCAACAGGCGGTGGTCAGAGTCGGAGACTGCACCATTACCTCAAAGCGATCTTTGAAGCTCTTAGGGGTTATGGTTGACGATAAGCTCACGTTCAAGAGTCACGTTCATTATGCCTGTAAGAGGGCTTCAACGGCCGTTGCAGGTCTATCTCGAATGATGTCTAATAGCTCAGCGGTGTATGGTAGCAAGCATAAAGTTCTTGCATGCGTGGTTTCGTCCATACTTAGGTATGGTGGGCCAGTGTGGTCCAAAGCGCTAGGTACCAACAGTTATCGTGGTAAACTGGAAAGTGCCTACAGGCTCATGTGCCTGAGGGTTGCGAGCGCGTATCGCACAGTGTCATACGACGCAATCTGCGTTCTGTCCGGCATGATGCGAATCAGCATAGCCATTAAGGAAGACGTAGAATGCTTCGATCAACGTGACACAATGGGCATACGTGGCATTAGAAGATTATTATCGATGATCAGATGGCAGCAGGAATGGTCCAACTCCACGAAGGGTAGATGGACGCATCGACTTATTCCGGACGTACCCGAATGGGTCGGAAGGCGCCATGGAGAAGTGTTACGGTTCATAACAGTTCAATAAGCAAACTTGGAGGTTCGGTTGAATAAGTTGCACCAGAGACGGTTTAGAGAAGAATGAATACTTTATTTTTTCCTAATGTTCTTACAAGTCTCCTACTGGAGACACTTGAAGCACCGATATCTATATATACTATGTACACGATCACATAATCGATGATCGTGTACATGCGAAAGAGAGAAAGATATATTCACTGAAACTCCATGACTGTACTCTTGGTAACAGCATGGTTCAGTCGATCAGAAATGCGACACTTCTGTTTTTTGTGTCGCTCCAAATTCCAGGCATTGAACTGAAGGTTCGATGCCGGGTAGAATTGACCTTCTCAGCATATTTTCCACTGGGGTGGTCTGCTGGAAGTAAGTTAATGTTAATGAAGTTAATGACATGTGGAATGCACAATTCACACCATTCCCCTAAGGGCCAAAATTGATTAACAGTTATTCGGCTTGCTTCAAGTGTCTCTCACAATTTTTAATTGTTATTGTTACAACAGACATTATTGTTTTGCTGATCCTAATCTTCTTTTTTTTTCAATTTTCTACTCGCCCCTTCCCCCTACTGGGAAAGGAATCTTTATTACTTGTTGGTGAAACGATGTTTTATTAATCTTGAGATATGAACTTCCTGCTGTTTATTTTCTTCGTCAACTATTGTTGCATTTGGTAAATTTAATTTTGTGATTTTAAATGGTCCACAATAGACTGGGTCTAGCTTGTGTCTATTTTCTTTTTGTAAATATACCGTTTCACCTACTCTTATGTCTGTGTGGATTATTTTATTGTTGACCATATTTGTTCTGCTGAAAAATTCTGTTTAGTGTTTGCGTGACGTTGTTGTGAATTACTTGTAATCTAAATTTCAGTTCTTTTTGGTATGACTCGAGATTGCACAAAGGATCTATGTTATTGTTGCAAAATTCAAAAGTATTACATTTTTTTCCAAATA
Source organism: Wyeomyia smithii (assembly GCF_029784165.1). Classification (NCBI taxonomy): domain Eukaryota; kingdom Metazoa; phylum Arthropoda; class Insecta; order Diptera; family Culicidae; genus Wyeomyia; species Wyeomyia smithii. Next base: position 6,192,323 of record NC_073696.1, read on the forward strand.
TTAATTCACATGGTGTGAAATCATGTTGTATGTTTGGGGTGGTATTGTAGCAAAAACAATAGAATGGTAACCACTCATCCCAATTGTTTTTTTGCTCGTTCACAAATATTCGCAAAAATTCATTTAAACATTTATGGTTTCGTTCTAGAGCGCCGATAGTTTGTGGGCCGTCGAACATTTGTGGTTTACTTGGAGTAGTTTGCATACTTCATCAAACACTCCCTTGTATTCGGTACCTCGATCCGTTTTAATACATTTCATTGGTCCGAATACAAGTATACATTTTTCCACGACTGCTTTAGCTATGGAAACAGCTGATTTGTCCGGTACGGGAATTGCAATAATTTACTTGGAGAGATCACATTGCAGTGTAACTGCATAGCGGTTTCCATTTTCAGTGAGTGCAAACGGACCGATGGTGTCAATGGACACGACATCAAAGGCTGTGTTAGGTGTAGTAGTAACTACAACGGGTGTTCTTACAGGTATTGCATGTTTGTTTATTTTGCAAAGCTTGCAATTTCCGACGTAATCTGAAATTGTTTGCTTCATTTTTGGCCAGGTGTAAAGGGACTTGAGTTTCTTATATAATCTATTTATACCGATATGACCTCCAGTTGCAGAGTCATGGTACTGTTTAAATATGCTGCTTATCTGTCTCTGTAGAAACTTGAACAGGTTTCTTATAAATTATTATGGCAGTATTCCGAAGAATAGCGTTGCCTTTCTGTTTAAATGTATTCATGTCGATGTATGAGAAAATTACATCGTTCGATTGAATTGCTAGCTTTTTCGCTTTTGAGTTAATTTCGACGACTTTGCGCATTTAACTGTTCGTTTGTTTTCGCTTTTGTTAGGGCAGGCCTGCCGTCTATATGTTGTAATGTAAATTGTAAATCGTTTATTAGGTTAGAATTTACTGCGAGGGTAACCGTTGGAGTTAGCCTCTTTCTAAATCTCTGATCATATATAATTATGTCTATGCATGATGTATTATCGTTGAAATTAAATGTTAATTTTGGAAAATCAAAAGCTTCTAAGCCGCTGACTGCTTCGTACACGTGAAGTTGATCAGGCTTCTGTGTCTGGCTGTCAGTAGTGGTAGAATTTTTTTGAAGTAGAATACTTCTCTCAGGAAGTTCGGCTACATAGGGATGTGAAATGAAAATCTTAAACCGAAAAAAGTGAAAAATATGTCCAATTTCAAATGCTAATAAATCGGTTAGTATTCGATGGATTTCCTTCTTTCTTGCAGCAATAGATTGGAAAATCTTCTAAGATTCTTCCAAAATGAAGATAATTGTAATTTTATTATTCAAACTATTGTACTATTGAAAATAGTTAAGCCTTGTCAAAACGGAAAAATAGACCTCTGATTGGTCGTTATATGATTGCTTCCCAAGCACGGTCGAAATAATCATATACCTTGCAGTTTAAAATATGCTATTTGGCCTATATAAGAGCCTGTTTCAGCCGAAGCCGCTCATAAAAGTTCTAGAAAGCGACAACAGTAGTCGTCCATCCTTAGCAGCAGCACTAGCAGTGCAGTGGATACCAGCGAAAGTGGATAGCGGCCACAGCTGTGGCATAGCACAGTGGGGCGACTCCATACAAAGGCTGGCAAAGCAAAAAAAGTTTCGATAAATGCGACAAAAACTTGGTATTTACACAATTTTGGGGCGCTGAACACGAATTTGGCATCCATTTTTTGTTTGGGGCCGTCCATAAAGCACGAAACCCAATTTTTAATATTTTTTGGCACTTTCTTCCTTTTATAGAATTATATGATCTTTGACCACAAGTAGTGCCACCGGGCGTCTTCCCCATTAAAAAAAAAACGTTATTTATGGACGACCCATCGAACTAAACAAATTTTAAATATAAATATTTTTTTAAATAAACTAAAACAACATAAGTAATACAAACTAATTACAAATTGAAAAAGTCATCATCATCATCATCTTCCGCTGTGATCGCTAGAATCTTCTGTTTCCAGAAAATTTGAAATTCATTATACTTATCAGCAAGAAAAATGTCTTTCGCTGCAATTTTCATTTCTTCTAGTGATTTTCGATGTTTCATTGTTTCATATATATGTTATCTTCCTAATCAGGGTTCTATGGTTGAAAGAGGACATTTAAATACATGTATAACACCATGACTTGACAACTTACTAGACAGTGAATTAGGTGGTGCCGCTGAAATTGGAGGCTCCATAATAAAATTCAACAAATGTATGAATTTGAAAACCAAGACACTGGAATGACGCAACGTTCTAAATGAATACGAAAAGATGCGGAGTACGACGACTGTTCTTTGTTTTACCTAAATTTTGAATGTAGTCACAACCGTGGCAAACTGCGGCAACTAAACTTTTAAGCTACTTTTCTACCAAAAATCAGGTTTATTTAAATTTTTTTTAGTGTCAGGCCTACCATAACCAAATTTTACAATATCTAATGAAAAGGGTTTGTTTTGCACAATATTTACAACAACTTTTCCTCTGACGTCAAAAAAATCCAAGCTATCCTTGAAGCTACAGAGCGTTTCAAAGTAATGTACTTTTTTCAAAAAAAAAAGACAAAAAACGTCAGTTCGCCAAGCTTTGAAAAGTCATAAAAAATTCAGATTTCATTATATTGCGCCCAAATTTTGGATTTAGACACTTGAATGTTATAGCAATAAAGGAAAAATATTATGAAACAGCTAACGAAAAAAAAATTTTTTTGGCTGATGGCCAGCGATTCCCCACTGTGCATAGCAATGGATAGCGCAGCAGTTGCAGCGGATCTCAGCATCGATAGCAGCTAGGCCAGCTGATGCAGGGGCAGCGGATACCAATGGTAGCGTATAGCGGCCACAACTGTGGCATGGCTATGGATAGCGTAGTAGTTGCAGCTGGTATATCTGACCATGAAGCATTTATGCAATAGTTGAATGAAAGTTGTAATTGCAGCAAACGCCCTTTTTCAAGGCTACTAAATGTATTTGGGAGAGCATAATGAATGCTTAATAATAAACTGCAACTGAGGTTTAATGCTGCTGCAAATGCACAGCAGTATGATGTTTATTACGATTTGTTGATACTGTGCTTAACAAGCGGTATATACGAAACAAATCCGATTTAGAAATGACTGACACGCAAGCAGCCGGGTTATCTTTCTTGTAAATGTATTCTACTTCAACCTTGCGGTCGTGGCTTTGCACACAACCCTCCTGTGATGTTTTTTTAGCATGTAAAAATGTATTATCTAACTTGTTACATAGCCTTTTTTCGACATCTGAATTTTTCAATGTTTCATGAATTTTTAAATAGTGACTTTCTATGAAAAAGAATTTTTTTCTCAATTGGTCGCCATTTTGGCAATGTTTGGAATTTTCAAAAACGGCTATGTAACAAGTTAGATAATCCATTTTTATAAGCAAAAAAAATTCAGCGAAATCGGTTCGATGGATGCTAAGAAAAACGTACCACCTGTTGAAAAACATGGTTTTGAGAGAAACGCTGCCAACAGCGTAATACTCACTATCCTTGTATCCAAGACACGTAAAATATATCTCTAAATATACCATAATCAATAGCCAAAATACCCGAACCGAACACATCACTTTACTCTAAACATCCGAAAAAAATTACGGAATTTTTTTATTTTTCGATCTTCCAGAGTAGGGCCCCCCTTAATCTATTTGCCGCCGTTTCGGATGTGTTCTTTAAACACATCCTCAGGAGTTTTTCTTAGTGTGCGATGAACATGACCTTGAGTGAGTCGCTTTAAGTCTTCAAAGTTGAGAAAGTTGAAAAAACAATTGCTTTAAAGTTTGATAATTCCACAAAAGATATAGTTAATTCTCAAAGGTCATTAAACAGTTTCAATGAAATGAAGGCCAAGTTTAACCAATGTATCACAAAAATCTAGAAAGTTTCAACAGTAACTAAATAAGAGTGTGAAGAGAAACTAGGAAAAGTCTCACAAAAATTTAGAGTTACGCAAAATATAATCTAGAAAAAGGTTGGGAAAGGTTAGGAAAAAATAAAGAGTTTGTGGAGAATTTTTTGAGAATTTGGGAACGAATCTCTTAAGTGTCGCAAATGAGTCTCTCAACAGTTTCGCTAGAATCAAGTAATAGATAACAGCATATTTGGTTTGATTAGGCTTAATTCTATAGACCAGAAGTCACCTCTGAGGTCGATTTCTGACTCCTGGTGCCATTCTGATTCTAGAAATACTCATATTGGATGCTATTTGTTCATTCAAGACTGTTTTCCTGACACCAGCGATCACCATATTGGATTTTGGAATTGCTGATAAGGTCAATTTCTGGTTCATCGAAAAATACCGATTCTATAAATACTGATATTGGGCTTCATTTCGTCAGATTAGGCTTGTTTCTAGAGACCAGGTGTCGCCATATTTGTTCATTACAGAACTTCTTTTCTATAGACCAGGAGTCATCTTGAATTTTAAAATGGCTTCTAGAGTCCAATTCTGACTATTCGAATCATCTTGATTCTAGAAACGCTCATATTGGATCATTTCAGGCTCCTGCCCAGGAACCAGAAGTCGCTATCTTGGCTTTTAAGAGTGATTTTTGATTTCTCGAATCATCTCGATTCTGAAAATACTGATTTTGGGTTATATTCGATCATTTCAGGTTGCTTTTCAGAGACCAGGAGTCGCCATCTTGGAATTTTCAATGGCTTCTAGGGTTGATTCCTGATTCATGGAGTCATCCCAATTCTGGAAATATATATATTAGATCGTATTTTGTCTTTTTTGGCTACTTCCAAGAAGCAGGTCGCCATCATGGATTTTAGAATGACTTCCAGAGTCGATTTCTGTCTCCTGACATCTTCCAGATTCTATAAATACTCGAAATTGGTGGTATGTGGTCATTTTAGGCTGCTTTTCAGGGTCCAGGAGTCGCCATCTTAAATTTTAAAATGGCTCTATGGGTCGATTTCTGACTATTTAAATCATATTGATTTGAGAAATACTCATATTGGATGGTATTTGTTCATTTCAGGCTGCTCTGTAGAGAGGTGCCGCCATCTTGAATTTGAGAATGGGTTTCAGGGTCGACTTCTGACTCTTGACATCTTCCTGATTCTAGGAATACTCATATTGTGTGGTATTTAACCTTTTCGAGCTCCTTTCAAGTGACGAGGAGTTGCCATCTTGGATTTTAGAATATGTTTTTTACGACTGTTTTGCAAAGACCACGAAAACTAACTAAAAGTAAAAGATCGCTAGAAATTATAAAATGATTTCTAGGGTAGATTGCTGACTCCTCGAATAATCCCGATTCTAGAAATACTCATATTGGGTCCTATTTGGTCATTTTAAACTTGTTTAAACTTAGAGGCCAAGAGTCGCAATGTTGGATTTTAAAATGGCTTCTCGGGACGATTTCTGACTCCTCGATTCATCCCGATTCTAGAGATACACATATTGGATAGAATTTGTTCATTAAGAACCGTTTTTCAGGGACCATAGCCATTTTGAATTTAAAAATAGCTTCATTTCCTAACTCCTCGATTCATCCCGATTCTAGAAAGAGGAGGAGAGACCAGGAGTCGCCTTCCTGGATTTTGAATTAGCTTCTAGGGTCGATTTCTGACTCCTTGGCGATATCTAGATTTTAGGAATACTCACATTGTAATTTGGTCATTTAGGCTCGTTTTGAGAGAGCAGGAGTCGCCAACTTTTAAAATAATCTCTAGGGTCGCTTTCGGACTCCTTCAATCATCCCGATTCCAGCAACACTCATATTGGGTGATATTTGTTTAATATAAGCTCCTTTAGAGAGATCAAGGAGACCAGGGAGACCAGGAAATGATTTAGAGATTCGATTTTTGACTTCTCGAATCATCTCGATTCCAGAAACAGTTTATTACCATCTTGGATTTTAAAATGGCTTTAAGAGTTGATTCCTGACTCCTTGAATCATCCCTATTATAAAAAAACTCTGGTAGGTTGTATTTGATCATTTTAGGCTCCTTTTCAGAAACCAGAAAACGCCATCTTGCTTTTTAAAAAGACTTCTAGGGTCGATCTTCAATCATCTTGATTCTAGAAATATTCATATTGGTTGACATTTGGCATTTCAGAGCTCTCAAAACGGCTTATGAGGTCGATTCATGACTTCTTGAATCATCTTGAGGCGGAAAATACTAACGTACGGTAGAACTTGTTCATGTTGGACTGGTTTCCAGAAAACCATGACTTGCGGAAAAAATGTTAAAGAAATGAATCACCCATATTAAAATTCATTACAAAGAAAATTCAGGATAGCTGTTTTTGACTAATGTCTACAACCGCTTAAAAAAACAAAAAAATCTGTTCGAAATCTGAAATAATCTATCCGCGATTCAAAGAAATTGCGCTCGCGCAGGCAAAACTCTGCGAAAATGTATTGAGACTTTGAAAAAAATCTGCAGAAACTATTGAAAAAATCCAAATATCTGCATATAACTAAAATTCTGCACACGGACTCACAGAATCTGCGTTTTATTTACAGACGGTTTTGAACTTGCGTTTTGAATTCTGTAAGATTTAATACAAAGCGAATCGTATTGAAAAATAAATGGGCACAAAAAATGAAAAACAAAATCCACCCAAATAATACCAGCCGTGTATTCGAAAAAGATTGAACATTCCCAACAAATAAAAATAGTTAAAGAGGTTTTTATAAGACAGGACCGCAAGGTTAGCGTTTTGATTTTTTCTGGTTTGGTTTGGAAATACACAAGATTGGGGTTAATCAATATTACGATGTGGAGCGAGCGAAAAATTTCAGTGATAATTCTCTTTCAATTCTTTTTTCAATAATTAATGGTGACCTTGAAGAAAAACGCTGATTTTGGATTGTTATTTACCAATGACACGGAATGATTCTAGTTATTCTAGTTTTTCCCCGCTCCGCACACACTGCAAGCAAGCAAACAAGACATTTCGATAATAATACACGCTACCTGTACACTCTAAGCTATTAGCAGTAGCTGGAAAGGCTGAAAGTAAGCGCGACGTGACAAATTCAGATAAGATTACTAACATGTCCGGACATGCTTAGCAATGCTATGCAGTGCTGCGATTCGCCGGTTGGTCCGTGTAGAATGCTGTAATCGAATGAGTCGCCTGCTTAGCCTTGCTGCGCTGAAATCAGCTGCAGGTCTGCAGGTTTAACAAGCCTATACATTTTTCAATAGTACAATAGTTAGCATCATAAAATCTCAATTCTCCTCATTTTGTTGGATGCATAGCTAATTTTGATATCGATTGCTGTACTGCCGGTACCCGGATAACTGTCCCATAATGAAAAACAACATGTTGAGAAAACGGCGATTTAATATTATTCGTGAATTTTCGGATTTCCAGCAATTATATGTTTGCAGTTTGTTCCACTATGCAGTGGGACAAAAACAACTTGGTATTTTTTCCTTGTTTTTTCATACAAAAGAATCAATTTTAATTTTTTTCCAAAAAATATGATAACAATTAAATCGATTCCCGATGATAACTCAAAAGTGACCAAAATCAGTATGGGACAGTTATGCGGGTACCGGCGGTGTAGCAGGAAGAAAACCCGTTGAAAACTGACTGAGTTTCAAGCATTCGAAAGTGGATAATTTTCTTGACGCTCTCGATATTTCCGGTTTTTCAATGTGTACCCCTCTATTGTAAGATGTAATTCTATGCTAAAATCTCTCATACACGTTGAAGTAGAAGCTAACCTTCTAACAGACTCAACCTAGAAAAAGTGGCAATTTCGAATGACTTCCAGCTGATAAAAAATGCTGAATATAATCGAAATATCTCATGGACATTTCAACTATAACCAATCGAACTGCGAAGGCAGCCAAAAATGGAAGGTCAAAACCCTCTGCTTTGGACGGAAGGGGCAGGAAAATGAGCTCCGGTTTGCCTCTCGATAATCAATTATCCTCGAATCTCGAGTGGTTCCAGTTGGTTCTCATTCCACTTATTCGATAGCCGAGAACACTTTTTGTCCTCTTGCATCACAAGCCCAAGTAGCTCCGGTTTACGAGAGTCCAAACTGTCCGAATCAATTGTTCTAGTTCATATTGTATTTATTAAAGAGCAGCTTTCGCGTTTCGACTCTGAGACTCTTGTCGGAATCGAATGCAGATTGTTTCGGTCATCGAATCCGTGATACGTGTTTGTATAGGTACTGGTTTGCAATGAGCAACGTAGCAGAAGCCATTTTTTAGCTGGAAAAATAAATCCCCACGAAGTTCAAGTTGCGCTCCTTCATTTTCCGCTAGCTTGACGAGCTCGAATCTATTCGGAAAGAAATGAGAGACAGCACCTCAGCGCAACCTCAGAACAAGGGTCAACAGAGCAGACGGTTTGAACTTTTTCTCCATTCCAGCTCCGGACGCTCACAAGCCGTCCCACAGTAAATCATAGCCGAGATCAGGTGAAAAGCTCGAGCAAAGCAATTGGAAAATTGGCTGTGAATTCCGAGTAGCACAACTGGTGTCAATAATTGATTTATTGCAGTCCCCAACTGTGGAAGACGATTCCGCTTCCAGGGCGCGGGGAGGGAAAAGAAGGAAAGAGACTTTTTATTTCTTGGATGCTGGGTGATGATAAAGTCAACACATGTACATGTGATGAACTTTGGGAGACACTTGATGTCGTGAATAATGCATGAGCTGTCGTAACCGTTGGGGAAGACTACACGGGAACGGAATCATTGCTACGCCAAATGTGCTATTTTATGTTCAAAGTTTAATGTTCGCTTCGACTGGTAAGTGTTTATGGTGTGGAAATCGCCTCGCAGCAGAACGAATTTTCCAGCATGATGTAATACGTCGCAACGGCTAAGCTATTTAATCTAATTTACTTTTACTCTTTTTCAGTGTGTGTTTTTTTCCTATAACTAATATATATGTGTATGTCGTTGAATTAAACATGTTTCTTTTTTCTCTTTTTCTATTGTCTTACCTTCACCTCATGTTGCGTCTTCGAACGAAATCGCCGAACCGAAAAAACCAAAAAAAAAAAAATCAAAAAACGTTTGTATGCGAATTGAAACTAAAATCCTCCTCTGCATCAACACCAAAACCGATATAAAAATACCTCCAACTATGACCTGCCTTCCCCCTCAACCAACCAAACAAAACCCCTTAAAAATATTACACACTATCTCTCTCAAAAAAATAAGGAATGGAATGATATGAATTTAAGGTGGAACACATCGGAATATGGTGGTGTGCGAGATCTCCGGATACCACCGCATCGAATTTGGAAACCAGATGTTTTGATGTACAACAGGTTGTTATTCATTCTTATCTAAAAATAAAAAAAAAAAAACAAACTACAAAAACAAAAATCCCCTAAAAAAGCGCTAAATGTACGCTGTACACCACACGAAAACCCACACGCAGACTCTAGAGAGATACTGAACTTTTACTTGCCCACTACCCGACACAGACAAGAAACAAAAAACAAAAACACTCAGAAACACACCAACATGGTTATACATACTTACAGAATAAACTGATACAGATACATTGCCAGGCAACTCCGGCACTTGCTCGCGCTGCTTGAACAAAATCGTGCCATCAATCCTTGGTATTAAAAATTCGGTTTTCAAGTTTACCTTTTACATTTTGTAGGATTTTTTTGCAAACTTTATTTATTTTCCAACGTTTCGGATATTTTGTTTGTATACATCCTCAGGGTTTTGTTTGATGACCCAAACATGAACAGGAATCGGAGTGATTATTTGTTGCCATGAAATAACTTTATTTTTATTGCCGAATCAACAGTTAAGTTGAGCTTTGAAAGATTTTATTGCTAAAAATTAGAGCCTCTATACAGTGTATTTTTATTATTGTTTTAAAGTTTGTCTATTGTCCATAGATTGTATGAGAAGGGTCCATAATATTGTATGAGAAAGGTTTTGAGAATAGAATAGTACATTTTTTCAAATAATTTAGATATAAAATCTATAAATACTATAGATAGCTGAGTTCCTAGATATTTTTTGTGATAAATCTCGACAGATTCTAGATAGTTTTGAATGCAACTCGAAAACTGTTACGAAGAGTTCTAAAGCATCTAAGAGGAGTTTAAAATTATTTACTTGAACCGAATGTAAAATAAAACAAATGTGCCGGAGTTGGTTTCAAGAAATTCCAGCTTCCATTTGAAGTTCTGGTATTTAAAACATTTTCGGTAATATAAAAATCTTGGGTCCTAGTGAACATATTTTTATTTTTTTTTATTGAGAGTAAATAAAACACCGTCAGATTGATTATAATCATAATATATGTCAGATTTCAAATGAATCTGTAAAACAACCTTGAAGATATGTCATAAATGATAGGATTCGTTAATTTTTTTTGTAGTATTTCGAATCAGCCTTACAAAAGATTGGAAAGAGTCCTAAAATTACTTATTATTACAATTATTACACTGAATATTAGCCGATCAAAACTGCAATCGGAACTTATCTATCAAATTCGAAAATATAGCAAAAACAAGTTCACCAGGTTTGATGGTACAAGTTGAATAAAATCCCCTAGCAGAGAAGATCAGCTCGGAGTCAGTGTCTCGAAAAGACTTCATCACAAAGCGATGTAGAAAATTTGCTACCCTTTCTGAGCTGGCTTTGTCTGCCTAGTTTCGTAACCCGTAAACGCTCAAAGCACACGCTATCACGCAGCTCAGCAGCAGCAGCAGCAACTCACGCCACTGTCACCACACACGAGACAACCACCGCCTCCCCAAAATGTAACAATATAATACTGCAAAACAGTATTAAAAAGAACATAACATCAACTTTCACTATCTCTCTTCCTCTATTAAAATCACTCTCATCCATAGAAACACAGAATTATTTACACAAATTTTTTACACAAAAACAGCAACAACAACCACAATAACACAATTGAACCGATAGCCGAATCGGAAAGCTTTGGTAGGTGGTACGGTTTGAGCGCCTGTGCGCGGTTTCCAAATCGCTCAAGGAGGCGGATGCCTTCGCCGTCGGCTTGGTGCCGATGCTCGGGTCGCACTTTGCTTCCCCTCCTGAAACCTCAAGCCCCCGGATCCAGCACACACAACAATAGTCACCTCTTGCAACCTTACCCACCACCAGCAGCTAGCAGATCGCAGGATTATGAAGAAGGCCGCCAGTTCGCTATGGAAAGCCGTCTTCGGTGATGCGAGAATTGGGCGCACAAGGGTAGCAACAATTGAATCGAATTAATTTGAGGCTTGGTACCGGAGTTGCCTATAAGGGAACGGCAACTGGGAGAAAGGTGTCCGCCACCGCTGGTGGCGGGGAACGGCTACCAGACTGCTGCCAAGCCGGTATTCAGCTTGAAGTTATCACCCGAAGCTAAGCCGCAATTCTCGTTGATCAATTTTTTCAAGTTTAGGTTTATGAAATTATTACTTGTTGTGTTGGAGTGGCAGCCCCATGTGCGGGGGAGGTGGGTTGGCCTTTTTCCGGGAATCGAAGATATTGGTTGGAAAGTTTTATTGTACTTTTCTAGCGTTAATCGGGACGTTTGATCAGACGGCGTGTTGGTTTTGAATTCATCTACGGATACAATACAAAAAAGGGACAATAAGAGTGCTGACTCTTTATAGACCAATATTGATTCCCAAACTCTCTAGAGAAAGCTAAATATACTATGAAGAAAATATTTTGAAATTTCCAATCAACCGTTCAAATCGCCCACAGCTCAATATAATATTAACTAATGGGATCGCATGTTTTTTTTTATAGTTTACTGTGCTTTGTGAGTAGGCAAATTTAATATTTATGAATAAAGTTGAAGAAGTTAAAAAAAGGCATTGCGGGTATTCACAAATCTATTTCCTTTCTTAAAAATTGCCTAAAGCACCATGTGACCCCTACTAGTCATAGAGTAAAGGTGAAGAGTCCTTTATCTCCCACCATCGTAAAACGCATGGAAAGAGAATGTTTGAAAAGTAGCATCAAGTTCCTTTATAGTAAACTTAGTTCTATAACGGTGGAATGTTATTCACTTCATTTGAAACTAGCTCAAGATTTTCATTTCGAGTTTTAACACTTTTTGACCAAAGTAAAAGGAGCGGAAAAATGTGAGGGTTAACGTAAACGTAAATTGGGGATAAAAAAGTTAAATCAATTACTTCGACAGGGTAACAAGGGTAACAAAGCAGCCAAAGTACACGTTATTGACGACTTTGTGGTTAATAGGTCTTCGTAGGATTTTTTACAACAACAACTGAATCTTCTAAATATGGGTCTCAATTACTCAGTGTCCGCGAAACCGAACATTGAACAATCGATCATTGGCATTGGAGGCTAGTGAGGTACGCCAATTTTTTTCAAATGTTGCCAAAACGATTCCACGCCATAAAAATTCATCTGATACAAAGGTCATTAAAGAGTTTCTACTCAAAAGCAGACAAGGGTAATAAAACGGTCATCATGGACAAAACTGACTATGATGAACAGATGACGGTCCATATTTTAAACTACGAACTAATCCACTTGCTGAGATAGTAAAACGAGATGAGAACACAATAGAAGACTGCAAACCCACTTTGGGCGATACATTACAACATCTTCGAGTTTCAAATCAAGTTCTTCCAAGAATAAAAGGCCTACCAAAAATCCATGAACCAGGAAACAAAATGAGGGAAATTATTTCAGCTGTAGGGGCTCCAACAGAAAAAATAGCAAAGTGGTTAGTAAAAGATTTCAAGCTATGCCCAGTAAATTCCCAAGTCGATCGGTTAAGAGTACGGAAGTTTTCGTTGAAAATTTGAAATCTTCGGGTAACATTGAAGCGGATCACATTTCCGAGTGTTCCAGTGAATAAAACCTTGAATCTTCTTGAGGGTTGGTTAATTTCCCAATATACTGATAGCACTTGGAAAAAGAAAGTCGTGAGTTTCATGAAACTGCCCTGCTTTTGTATGAGAGAAAATTATTTCACTTTTCGAAGTAAATTTTACAAACAAACAAAAGGAGCACCAATGGGAAATCCTCTATCTCCCTTCTTATGTGAGCTATTCATGGCAAATATATAAAACAAATTAGAAACCAATAACCTTCTACCAATCCGGTGATGGAGATATGTGGATGATATTTTTTGTATTTTGAAAGAGACGGAACTTGATACGTTTTTCACATTCCTTAATAATATTCACAGCGATATAAAATTTACGATTGAAAAGGAACAAAACAAAGTTTCCAAAAATGATCCACCACACCTTTTCAAATTAAAAGTGGCTGAACATGTCTTTAATGAGGGACATCCACTAACTTCGGATAACATTCACCTGCTTCGCCCCGTTAATAATTTATGGAAATTGGACGTATCTGAAAGTTTAGAAATCTACAAACGACATCCATCCATACTGCTCAATAATGACGTAGGTAATAATTTTTTATGGCTTTTCAAAATCCTACCTAAAAGCCCTAGATCCAGTACAGGGCAAAAACAACCACAACATATGACTACCTAACTTCAATTTAGGAATTTTCCGTCTACCTACTTCTACCTACAAGCTGATAAAAAGGGGGTTACTCAGTTATGCTCTCCAACAGTCCACATAGGCGCTGATGATGGTTGTACGTAGCAACCGAAATACGTACCTACGGACGGTTTTCGATTTTTTGTAGTAGAATTAAATGGAAACATAACCTATTCTCAATATTCAATTTCATTCTAATAAGACGCTCAAAAGGAAATTTATTTATGAATAGCAGTGTTTGAATAAATCGACTTTTTTTTTGGCGCATCCAGGCGGTCAAACCTTCTTATTTTATCAATTAAAATTTCAATGTTCTATACAAGTTTACAATATTTAGACATTTTTCTCAAGGGTGTTTTTGACTTTTTTGGAGCTGGAAGTCATAGCGATTGTGGGGTATTTGATCGAGTTCTATAAAGCTCTCCAAAACCTGTAAATCTCAATTTTGAATACAAACATATCGTTGAATATTACATTGCGAGCACTGGAAATGACTGAGGACCAGAAAGTACCCGTACTCATCGATTTCATTCTAAATGTTCACAGAATGCACGAAAAATCTTGACTTTCTTATCAGTGAAAACTCCTTTCCATTTAGGAGTTATCACTCTATTATTCCAAAACGTTTGAGATCTCTTTTTTTGTATAAGAAACACGTATGTCAAGTTTGGTGTAAATCGGTTCAGCTGGTCCAGAGCTATGGTGGAACATACATATGTACAGATAATAAAAGTCAATTTTAAGTAAGTAAGTTCACCAATAGTGTGGACAACTATAAAGCTTCAACTTCAAATGTATATTTTTTGCAATCCCTGCATGATGTAGAATAATTACTTTTTATTGAAGAATGCATTAATTTATGGAAGATTACTCCAATTTTCCGAGTTATTTGGGGAATTCTAAATCTGGCAAAAAATTCACGGTAAAGCATTTAAAATGCGAAAATACTCCGGTTTTTGCTACTATTCTGCAAATCTTAAGAATAATTCGCAGTGGAAGAATGGAAAAAGTAATGGACGAAAGAGGACTTCATTCTTCTTGTCTAAATCATGATTCTAGCTAAGGTTCATTTAACAATTAATCGTGGTTTGGCTATTAACCCAAATATTGACCAGAACGAATGTTCGAAGAAAATTTTCAAAAAGCATAAGAGTTACTATTTTATCTCTCAATTTTTATTAGAAAGTTACTGTTGCTAAAACCAAATCCCAAAGCCAATTATACAACATATTAGTATATAATACATTTCACCTTAAACTCTTCTTGAAGTGCAATATGTATATATTTTATCAACAATGCAGTTAGGAATTTCAAATCGATGGAGTTTGCTCATCTGCAAGAGATAGTCAATTAAGGGGACAACTTACTCTGTAATGGTGATACGTCAGCTTTGTGAATAAAGAGGGGTAAAACCTCACACACAAGCACGTATATAATTGATAGGCGTGTCACGTACTTCAATAGTGATACTGCCAATTATATGAAGTGCGAATTACAGAAAACACAAACCAAATGCGGGCGTAGTGATGAGTTCATACAGAAAAAAATAGTCAAGTTTCAATGCTGCGTCTTGTAGACCGGATCGTGGCGAAATATGTGGTACAAGTGAAAAATGAAGTTTTATAGCCGTATGTGCGGATAGAAACACATATTTGTCTCTATCGAAACAACGGAAAGCGAAAATCGTTATAAAAAAAGTTGATCTCGTTGTGTAATTGACTCACTCTAACGCTTTCATGTTGCGAACTGGGAGCTCAATTTAATTCAGCCGAAACATTTTCACAGAGAATAATGAAACGGTATTTCAATCCCGTCTGTTGGCTTTTATTCCACCGCTGTCACCAATGTGCGAAGGAACTGCTCCCGGGACTCGTGATATCGATTTCAGGAACTGATAAAGCATAACTGAGAACAGATACTCTTTCAGACTAAGCAATGGAAGGTAGCGTCAAGTGTCTGAACGTCTGTGGGAACTGAATGTTAAGGTTTCACTTAATTATGGGAAACAGAATAGCAATTCAGCTTGTAACTAGCTCTTGGAAACCGGAGCAAGATCAAGAGTGAAAATCAGATTAAATATTATAAAGAAAATTTGCTTTGTCCGTCCTTGCTGATTGTTTGCGTTAGTGTGTTTGCTCAATAAGCGCCAGAGCACAGAACTAATTGTAGGAAGTAAAAGTTGTTCTCCGTAAAAAAAAACCTATCTAAATTAGTATTAACATAGTCATAATCAATAAAAAAATGATTGTTTCAAACTTTATCAGTTTCTAAGTAATTTGAAAAGGACTACTGGCTACGGAATTCCCAGAAAGTTTGCTCTCGTTGTTTATACTGCTGTTCAATTAACACTCCAAAGAATAGGCTTGTACGTCTAAAGTATTCTAAACGTTCCAGACAGTGGGCACTGAACAGGAGAACTGGAGAACAACTAGCTTCCGTATCCGAGCTGGGAGCCAGCGGCTCAATTCGATCTAGCTGAAACATGAAGCATTATTGCAATCTTGTCCGTTACCTCATATTCCACCGCGGTCACTGAGGCACGGTAGCCCAGAAACCGAATTGAGGAGGAAATTTGAAAGCAATATTAAAAAAAATGTCTTCTACGAAGTTGTTACATAAGATAATAATAATTATCTAATAATAAAAATTTCGATGAAATCAAGTACCTAACTTTTTTTATGTTTGTAGATAGAAGAAAAAACTGTTCTACAATATTATAGCGCTATTTATTTAAGGCAACTTCGCACAAAAAAGTTCTTCTGTATCTTAAAAAAGACCTATTAAGAATAAAAAAATACATTTTATATCTAAATCGATTACTTTACAGATAGAGGAAAACTTCTCGCTACAAAGTTGATCAAAATTAACGGACTATAACATTTTGGAATAACATTTTCTTCTATCTTTAAAATTAAAAAAAAACTAGATTTCATCGAAAATTCGGGTCACCCTGATTTTTGATAAATTTTCAAGAAGCACTTTATCATATGTAATAACTCTGTAGAAGAAAATTTTTCTCTAACATATTGCTATAGAACTCTAGATCCAAATTTCCTTTTGAATTCGGTTTCTGGATCAAGTATTTTGCACTGTGCAATTGAAGATCACCAGGCGAAAGAGAGTACTTTTGGGTGTGGCGCTTCATCTGGAGAGCAACTTGGTTTCGCTTCCACACTGAGAGCCGGCAACTCAATTCGACCCTGCCGAAATAAACCTCGAATACTCAAGGACTCGCGTATTATTGGATCGAACGTTTTCGAACAGAGACTGATGGAGAGTTTTGGCAGTCACATCAGTTGTCTAATATCCCACCGCTGTCACCAATGTGCTAGATATAGAACTTTGCCAAAGACTTGTGATATCAATTTCAAATAACCTACAAGTGCAGGAAAAAAGTGTTTGCACCGGATCGAGTACTATCAGGGCCGGATTTTGGTGCTAGGGGGTCCGGGGCAGATATTTTCGTGAGGCCCTCTCTTGTTAAAAAATTTAGAGAAAAGAAAATTTAAAATTGTGAAATTATTTAGCGCTTTGCTGGTAGCTGACAGGCAAAAAAATTCTCCTCTCTGTCGTCTCGTCTGGCCCAGGACTAGGGAGGGCCCTCGTGTCGGAAGACCCGGAACATTTGCCCCCTTTGCCCCCCCTTATATCCAGGCCTGAGTACTATTCAAAAATAAATTTGATAAATTTATTAAAAAAACTCACAACATTTTACCCTACTGGAAAATCGGAGAGAAATAATTCTTCATGTCCATTTCTGGCTCTTTTACTCATAATCGATACGAAAGGGAAAACTTTGGAGTATTCTTTCGTCGTTTTTTACCTCTTTGTCCATGTGGCCATGCGGCCGACATTGTTTTTTCCATGGGAAACAAGGTGTCAAATATCATGGAGGAATGTGAGAAAGTAACTATTTTTGACGTAGGACTACGTCTAACCGCACTATATTGAGATACATTCTGCGGAAACTTAAACCATGGTGTAACGTTGGAATGAAAGATTTCAAACGGGAATACTGATGTAACCACATGATGGATTACAGTAATCAATATGTCGTTGGATTGATAAAATGATGGACAATTTTGTTATTCTTCAGTTATCGTTATCATTCCATTGTTCAACAGTGAAAATTTCATAAAAGTTTCAACGTCGAATTTTCACGAACAATGTACCAATCACATGCGAGCACGCCTGGCACAGACTTCATGAGTAGACACCAACTGCCTGCTGTAATATTCTGTACAGTAGTGGCAAAAAAATGACAGAATCTCCCCGTCCCAATAGGTCAAGCTATTGTTTGTTTCCATGAGCCTAGACTATTTTGATGTCTTGAAAGTGAAGCTTTTTTGGAAAGCTCGAAACCACCTCCTTTATTAAACAGTTTTACGTTCTGCTGTTAGAATATTATTAAAACTGATGTCTTGAAGGAAAACATGCTGGCACAGGCAACAGTACTGGACCGGTCAATGTATGAATAGAGCACTGGTCACTCGTCGGTATCGCGTAGGTATCGTTTTGCGATCTGGAACATAATCGAATTGCCGTTTAAATTCTCTTCTTCTTCCTGTTTCGTATAGTTACAAATATCAGTATTCAATATGATTATTCAATGGTTTGTAATGGATAACAAAATTATGTACGTGTTGGTAGAGGCAGATAGCAGGGTATTTGAATTTGGTGCATTCCACAGATAAAATGCGTTGTTTATTTTTTAACTCTACACTCTGTTTTTCTCAGATTTAGTTAAATAACTAAATATAGAGTATTTGAAAAACAATAGAAAACCAAAATACTCTGTAGAGATCTTTGAATAGGTAGTTGAAGGAGCTGTAATGATGACTATATTTTGCTAGCTAAATGAATTTAGTTCAATATGACAATCCCAGTTACATCTCGCGGGGGCAACTATCGTTATTTTTTCCACGAACTTGTACCTGCAGGAAAATTGTTTTATGTGACATCTTTGCCGCTTGGTGATCGGTGAGTTCACCATCTTTCACAAGGCAAATAAATATAGAAAGAAGTTTAATTTCTACTAAATCTTACTCAATAAGGTCTGTATAGAAGTTTGCTTTTTCGCGTATTGAAGAAAATTGACTGTATTATAATGAAAGGTATTCATCAATGTTAAAGAGAATATTTTTTCTTCTAAAATAGAGTCCTGCAAATAAATAATCATAATACAAACCCCGTTCAATTTTGGCAACACGCCAGACCGGTTATTCGCTTCGTCAACACAAAGAACCAAAATACCTTTTTTTGGAAGGGAACAAACAACAATATCGCACGCTTAGCCTTGGGGCTAATAGCAGTCTCGATCAACTAGATTAGTTGAGAGAATTCGTTACCGATATTGTTTTTGGCACTTTTTGCATGTGTAGGATAAGTACAACGATACACTGTGCCCCAGTGTTCCAGCTCGGAAAGGACTCGATCGGGAATCGAACCCGATATCACAACCGTGTGGGAGAGCTAGCCGACTGACATCGTTAACCACAGAGCCACGGAGACCACTTTTTTGGAGGGTATTGAGCTTAAGTTGGTTAGAAAAATAAAAAAAAAAACTAAAAAATTGTGATTAAACATAATTGCTCATTTTTGGCCCATGTGTGCCAAAATCGAACCGTGCCAAAGATAGAACGAGCTCAAATCAAACACTGCCTCGAAAAGAAAAATAAAACAATTGTAGTCCTACGTCAACTATGCGGTCGTGTTTTGGATACCACCATCCAATTTTTTCCAAATAATGGAAGCGGAAGGTTGCATCAAATACGTAAACGTCTGTGTGAACAGAATGTAAAGTTTTTTGATAATTCTGGAAATGAGGCTGGTACACATAAACCAAATGTCGCCATTCCAGGCTTCTAAGTGTCATTCTGGCTCCGGAATTATTTATATTAGAAGGTTGGCTGTTTTTTGTAACCGGTTGTCGCCATCTTGGACTTTAAAATAAGTCTAAAGTTGAATTACGCCTATTACCGCAGGCACCAACGTTCGAAGGATAAAACTTCGCCTGGGATTTATGATATCGATTGATATCCAAGTCTAGACTAAATCGACTATTGTGCGAGATTAAATTTATTGGAAAACCCCAGCAAAATTTTACTTTGCATAGAAATCGGAAAAAAAATTCTTCCGATTTTTCTCCCTGCCTTTTTCTGGCTCTATCGCTCCTAATTAATGCGAAAAGGAAAATCCCATCGTATTCATTCTTAGTTGTTTACCTTTACACTTAGGCCCGCTACTTACTTATTCGATTCAGGCCATGCGGCCGATATTGTTTCTGGGAAATAAATGTCAAATACCGTGAAAGAATTTTGAGAAATATATTCTTTCTTAAGGCAATTATACATGCAAAGTTAATTTTTTTATGTGATACCCACTCCACAGAAAAACAGACGTGCATCTTCGAAGAAAAATCCTGAAAAATCTTCATCCTTATTCGAAACGTTACACTCATGCGCCACCATGTGAGTTTATTGCCTACTAACTTATTTACGTAAAACGGTTTTTGTCTTTGCTAATGGGTGTACATGCTTGCTTAAATCAACACCTGCGGCATTACTGACGGTTTTTGTCTTCGATAATGAATGTGCACGCTTGCTTATAGCGACACTAGCGGCATTACTGCCCTCTAAGTAAAATTTCAAAATACACTAAGGTCGCTCTTACGCGGTTTTTTTAACGCGGCTTTTTTACGCGGATTCCGGAATTTACGCGGTTTTTTTCTATGCGGCACGTATCCCCCGCGTAAAAAGCGAATTTAGTGTAATCGTTATTTTTCTAGTCGATGAAATCGTCATCGAGTGGCATGTCTGTTTGTCTATGCCTATTATTTATCAGAGTTAGGAGAGTAAGTTTGTTTTTGTGAAACTGTGGAATCGCTAGATTTTATTATTTTCAAATCAACGTTTTATGTGCATCGAACCGTCAGGTGATTTGAGCTAATTGTTCTTTTTTCTTAACTGCTCGAATAATACGTAGTTTCTGCTCCACAGTCAGTAAATTTTCATGCTTCCCTTTCCACAAAACTAAAACCGAAACAAATTATTACAGATCTGTCATATCCAGAAAAATGAATAATGACATTGAGTTCACAAAGCTCTACACATGCAATAAGAATACGAGGCACGAATGAGGAAAATGTTTTCAATGCACTTTCTACAATGGAAACTGCATTATTATTTATTGAAAATTTCTTAATTGACAAGTTGATAAAAATCGTAAGAGCATTGTAATTCGTAGGGGAAATCCTATTTTTCTTCTGTCTTCGTTATTCACCTCTATTCTTGTCGAATATCGTGAAATAATGTGGAAACATATACTATTTTTCTCACGAAGGTTCAGACTATACAATGGAAGTTTGCATCGAATAGCTGAACGTCTGTGGGAACGGAAAGTAAAGATTGTTTACCTAATTATGGGATTATGCAAGCCGGTTAAACCGAATTGGATTTCAAAATGACAGCTGGAGTTGACTGCTGGCTTCCAAGTATTATACTGGCTCCGAAAATATTAGTTTTGGATGGCTTTGGCAGCTTTTTGCTGCTTTCTTGCATGCAGAAGTCACCGTCTTGAGTTTTACAATGGAGTTCAAAGCCGATTCAACGCCTCTGGGTATCAGCCTGGTTGTAAAGTTACCAGTATTGAGTGAGATTAAGCCTGTTGTTCAGGCTGTTTTTTAGGAACAAAAGTCGCCATCTTGAATTCAAATTGTTTGGGATTGAATACTACCCTCTGAAGGTCATTTTAGTTTTGGAAACTTTTACTGAATGTCCCTATTGGGTGGCGTTTTAACATTTTAAATTGTATTTTTGACACTGAAAGTCGCTATCTTAGAATTTTGAAAAGGAGGACATTTGATGTCTGACGTTTGGACATCACTTTTACTCCGGAAATTTTCATTTTTGACCTTTCTATACTATTTTTTACCTTTCTATGTTGTTTAAAAAACAGAAGTCACCAACTTGAATCGTAAAATGGTGTCTGTGGTTGATCATCGCGTTCCTAGAAATTGGAATTTGGTTATTCTGGGCTGTTGTCCTGAAACCAGAAGTCGCCATCTTGGATTTAATAAAGAATGTTTGAAGTTGATTCCTATCTTTTAAACATTTTTTTGTTTCTGAAAATATCTATATTAGATGGAGGATATTTTCTTAAAACTGTGATTCGCCATCTTAGATTAGAAGCTTCTCTTTCAATTTTTTCAATTCATTGGGTTTGACAACAGCCAGTATTTCGAAAAAAAAAATATCAATTACCAGTCAGAAATTAAATTGAGTTCATTATGCCACTGATAATAAAGCTTTTCGAGAACTGTAAATATTTTTACGTCTTCAAAGTACAAACAATTGTAACTGTTATTAAAATTAGAGTGCATCAAGATTTGATTGAGGAGCGATTCTCGGACAAAACATTGTAGATACTGAGATTTTCTGATTCAAAACGCTGCAGAACTAAATTCTATACAAATTTGTTCACTGTTTAGCTATTTGACATAGGAACATTGGTTTCGAAAATATATTCTCTTGAAATTCTTCTCTTGCTCGAATTCGATATACAATTAACACATAACAAATACTATTTGGAAACTAGCAAAATAAACATGAATACCTGAACTTTTAAAATAGTACTTCAGAGATTCGTTGTTTCAAAGAACAATCAATAATCTTTATCTAAAAATGCTCTCATATGTCAGTACTCGTTCAACCAAAGAATACCTAAAAGCGATTCAACGAAACCGAACCACCAATCAAGCGCTTCCTCTCGCAAAAGGTCACCACCTTCTCGCTTGACCCCCCGGGGGGGCTGCCACATATTGCAAGTTCGTACCCCGTCCGCACCAGGGCCGACCCGCCACCGGAGAAGTGGGCACACGCTCCACTTCCGGCGAACCGCGCACGGCCGAAGAGCGCACCACCAGTTGAACCTGTGTGTGATCGTCAAACATTGGAGTTATGCCAAAACCCCCTTTTGCGCAAGGAAATTCGCTTGTTGCTCACCAAAAACAAACGTCAAGGCACAAAGCGGGCAGAGGGCTGTCCGAAATCAGTGGGGCGCGGTGGACCGAGGGATAATTTTAGAGGAACCGCACGGTCGAAAAAAATTTCCAAAATTCACCAGCCAATCAGCACCGGATCGCTGGCCGTACGTGCACACACTCACACACATACACCACAGACTGATGATGCACACATTAACAACCGACAATACTACAAATGGCCATGCGAGTAGATTTCACCTCCGGAAAGGACTGACAACCCATCTTTTGTCCGGCTTCTCTATTCTGGTTCACCAACTTGTGTGCAGTCACATCAAAAGCATCCTCCTAATAAGGATGCTGTGCATGAAGATGAGATGGCTCAGGAGCTCATCTCAACCTTTTTTTTCTCTTTCTCTCGCTGTCGCACCGTAGCTGAGCACCTTACTTCTGCGATTCGTCCGCGACTTGGTTCCGGCGAATTATCCCTCCGTTGACCGAACGCTCCCCCATTTCCGGTTGACGACAAGCGAGTTTTGTTGCGTCCGAAACAAGCAAACGTACGAGAATCATTCAGAGGAACCGTCCATTTTTGCCCGTCACGACCCCTTAGTCACAAAGTATCAAAAAAAAAAAAATCACCACACCGGAAAGCACCGTCACACACCACAATTGAAACACGGTCACCACCCATCTCCACTATTGAAAAAAAAAAAAAAAAACAATCGCTTAGATGCTTCTAACGGCAAACTTTCCATACACTCACACATACTTTAGTGCAAAACTTTTGTTCTCACTCTTGCTCTCTCTCTCTTTAGTCTCGATTTTCGGTTCCCGTTTTTCTTTTCGTATCCATGAGAATGAAGTAATAACCACCAACTAACAACTGTTCCTAACACGAAAAAAAAGTTAACCTAACCGATATACTAATCTTACTTTAATCTAGACAGATTTTAAACACACCTCTTGTTACTCTTAGCGAAAAAGAAATGAAAGTGAGCAGCAGTTGGAAAATTCATCATTACCGTATATTTATATTTTAGTGCTGATGAAGGCTTTGATGGCACATATCCAACAAATGTAGTCGTACGTAATAATGGTTCTTGTTTGTATGTGCCACCAGGAATCTTCAAATCAACATGTAAAATAGATATAACGTGGTTTCCATTTGATGATCAAAGATGTGAAATGAAGTTTGGTAGTTGGACATATGATGGTTTCCAGGTAAATGTGAAAACTATGAACACACCTACACACAGAAAAAAAAAAAACAATTTGCGTGAATTTTATGTTTTGACTACCGATGAACAAGTGCTGTTCTTATGTTTCTCAGTCTTTCTCTTTTCCGGCAAATGATTTCACCTAGAGTTTTATCTTTTATTATGAATTTTTTTTTCTTTGCTTTATTCTTTCTTCAATAGAGATTTTCTTCGGACCACCGTTGTTTCTTGTTAGTTTTTTTTCTTACTCTTTTTTTATCAGTAGCGGATTTTATGGCCTTCCTGAATGATGATGATGATTTGCCTACCACTTGCGAGCAATGTTTGGAAGCTTCCTTAGGAAGCTTCGCCTTTCAGATCCGTGCTAGGTTTTTTCTTTTCGTACTTTCTTTCGTTTTCAGCCGCCATTCTCTAGAGGCAGTCTGTGCTAGCCGCGCTTTGATTGAACTTGTTTAGATATCGAACCATAGAGGTTGTGAGCTTTCTCGTTTTGTACATAGAGACCGATGTTAGCGAGCGCGCTGTAAATTGGAGCTTCACTGGCGGAAGTAGCGATTGGCGGTGGCACTTTTATATTCCACTCGAAATTCACGAGTTCGCCCGTATCAATTTGTCATGATTGTTGATTACAATAATAAGCAGCCATTTTGGTGTTTCTCAATATTTTCAACTCGCTGAGATATATACAAAAACTACAAGTATTGTTTAAGATATAAATATTCAGTCAACAGAATTGGTCCCTAGAAAAACAGAAACAAAAAAATGAAACCGGTGCCACGCCAATTAGTAAAGACCGAAATTACCCGCAGCGTTTCCGTACAAAAAGAGTTGCTCCTGTTAGCTAGAAAAAGACCAACAAAGGCTAGGGCGTATGTTTTATTCTGGATTATCCGATAAATGATTTTTCTTTTGCAATTCACGTCTGCCACGATTCTGTTTGCTTAGACTGGTTTGATTTAGTACACCTAGTTTTGTACATACTTTCTCGAGTCCCGTATCCCTCACCGGAACCGATCCCGCCTCCACCATCAAATCATCTGTTATCAGTTTCATGTACCGAAATCGTTGTTAAAAAAAAACAAAAAGCAAAAACACGCACGCAGCCCAATTCCACATCGCCACACTCTCGAACCACAGGACGAAAACGGGTCCTCGACCCTTCGAAAGACTTTTTCGGTTTCGCTTCTGGGCGCTGTACGTAGCAGACTACATTGCGTCAGCAGTCGCGCTGGGTGCACTCCGAAAAAGACTTCGCAGAATCGGAGTCCGTCACACGTAGCATGCGAGAGCCTCGATCAACTCGAGTGGGGCAGCCAAACACAACTGAAACCAAAACCCTATGAGAGGAAAAACCATCATACAAACTATCAATGAACGAATCATATCATCGCCATTCTGAATTATAACCCCACCCAACAACAACAACAACAAAAAAGTTACATAAATAAATCGTAAAAACATATCCTCCTCATTGAGTGAATCAAAACGGTGAATTACTTTAGCCTCACATTGCACTCCTAGCGTATAATTGAAATTGATCTGCACCCGAGTTTTCATGCAATTGAGATGCTAGTTCAGATGCCTCCGTAGCCCGGGGGAGGGGAACACATCCTTAACGATTCTGGGCTTCGATTGAATTCCCTAGCATGAATGATCTCCAGGCCCAGAAAAAGCTTGCTCGTAAAGGATCCCCCCGCCCCGTTAACCACTAGCCCTTCCACGAACAAGCGATCCTGTTGACGCAAAACCCACACCGGAAGGATCCACTGGACACCCGTTTTTTTGCTGCTTCTCTTCTGTTTCTTCCTATGTTTGCAACATTTCAACGGTTCTCACCACCAAGGAACAAA
The DNA here is from genome assembly GCF_029784165.1 of Wyeomyia smithii. NCBI lineage: Eukaryota > Metazoa > Arthropoda > Insecta > Diptera > Culicidae > Wyeomyia > Wyeomyia smithii. The sequence goes on from NC_073696.1 coordinate 6,217,881, forward strand.
CTAGTCGACCATTTTCGCGTGTTCTTACTTTGTATAGCAATATTTATACACTCATTAGTTATGCATGTGTTTCATACGCTTCCTTTTTGAACCAAGCATCGAAATGTGTTTCGCTTTCGAAGTAAACTCCTTTATACATTTAAAAAAAAAAAAAAGAGAAACCCTTATCTTCACCATCCCGATCGAACTGAACCTGTACTACCTGCCTGTTGTGTGCGTGTGTGGACTGTGCTTTGAACACTAACAAGGATTTTTTTGTTTCATCTTCTTTCCTGCAATCTGTGTGTGCCACTGGAATCGCCTTGCAGCTGGACTTGCAATTGCAAGACGAAGCTGGAGGGGATATCAGTAGTTTCGTGACGAACGGGGAATGGGACCTGCTGGGTAAGTACATACAGAACCAATGAACTTGCATTGTAGGGACGCATTGTTGTTGGACGGAGAACCGGGATGAGGCTGGTGCCCTGGGGGATTAACTGGAAGCTCTTCCGTAATGAATATTTATGCTAGGAATTGCGTATTGTTGATGATATCGGTAGCGAGCGAAAGGAAATTCTATTTTAATTGGCTCGTTTGACTTGTTGGTCAACTGTTATAATAACTTGAGCTTCATATCATTTTATTTTACTCTATCCAAATTTGAATCTTTATATTTTACTTTATCCAATGTTGAATGTCAGAAGTTTATTACAATTTGTCGAATATATTTTGAAAATATCGAAAATGTGTTAAACTATCTAATGGCTTCTGATAAAAGTAATAAATATTCTACATCGCTTTGATAAATTGAAAATAAAAATCAAGAAAATGCATTAAATTCAGGAACCTACGAATGCCAGGGATCATTAGGGAATATAAGCGTTGGTTTTTATATGATCTGCGAGCTAGCCAAAAAGACAACTTTTCTTTCCGGGACATCAAATAGATCAACACCGAAGAAGCAATCTAAATTAATCGTTGAAAATTTCGCTACTGATTTCTATCCAATTGTTCTTGAGCGGCTGCTGAAATTCTTGCCCTTAGAATTTCAGCTCCGCTCGATCTCATGGAATAAGCGGCATGGCCCGCTAATATCAATTTAAATATTTATCCGAAGTTTCGTTGCATTTATAGTTTGCCCTAGCTTTCAAACGTGAACAGAACCGAATGGTAGTCGTCATTTTTTTGTATTTGAAAATGACGGCACCATTCGATAACCGTTGTTTGATACTTGGTGGCTAGTACACTGCCTATAGAGGTCCGTGTATGAGCTGATCCCATATACGAAAAGTGACGCTGCGCTGAGCTTACTTTTCTGGATAATATGCCGCTGGATTGCATTTTTCCGGAAAATCAAACCCTTGACAACTCATTCGTTGTTTTGCTTTCGTCTCGATTAGACGCAAATTGTTCATCTCCGTTTGAGTTTGCAAAATAACAATACACGAGTTATCGTACGGGTGTTTTTTTGTCGATTAGTTCTTGTGCTGCGCGATAACAATAGCCGGTAGTTTATCGGCAGAAACATCTTCTGCACACTGGTAGGGGCAGGCTACCCCGCCAGTGATCCGATACGCAGCTGATATATCAGCAAGAATAATTCTCCCGCACCGCTGTTACCCCGCTAGCAGCACGGACCACCATACGATCGAGCGAGTGGAAGTCAACTACAAGTGGCATCTACAAGGTCGCGTGTAGGATACGGCCACTGTGTCACAACACGAAGCTGGATCGTCATTGTTTGTTCTGCGGAGACGCTCGATTAATCCTACTATCAGCCGTGAGGTCGTGACTTAGACGTTCGGTGAAGTATTCACTTTAGAATTTTTATCATTATTATTAATAGTATTATTATTGTTATTATTATAATTATTATTACTATTATTATTATTATTATTATTATTACTATTATTATTATTATTATTATTATTATTATTATTACTATTGTTATTAGTATTAGTATTACTGCCTTTTTTTTAATTTTGATCCATTGTAGTTTGAAAAATTGTTTTTAAAATTTAATAGCAACTATTTGACCCCCCCCCCCCCCACATTCGAATATTTATCGTTTGTGTGCGGTAGAGCGTAACGCTCCCGCAAAATGGACGACATGCAGGTGCAACTATTCCTGGATGTGGAAACAACTGGGGAAGAGATTGAGATCTCCCCCATCAATTCCCCTCTACCTTCCCCGCTACCTAGCCCCGTACCAAGGGTACCGGCAACACGGGTGAAAGCTTACCCAGATGCTTCGAAAGGTCCGTTCGTAGTTTACTTCAGGCCCATAAAGAAGCCTCTAAATATAATTCAAATCGGCAAGGACCTGGCAAAACAGTTTTCGGACGTAACCGAAATTACAAAGGTTAGACCGAACAAACTGCGAGTTGTTGTGAGTAGCTTGAAGCAAGCAAACGCAATTGCTAGCTACGAGCTCTTCACGAGAGAGTACCGCGTGTACATCCCTGCCAAGGACGTGGAGATCGACGGTGTGGTTACCGAAGGAAGCCTCACGGTCGATGACATTTTGCGTCACGGGGTTGGCTGCTTCAAAAACCCCCTGATTCAAGATGTAAAGATACTGGATGTCAAGCAATTGCATTCAGTATCCATCGAAGAAGAGAAGAAGAAATTCTTCCCTTCGGATTCCTTCCGTGTAACATTCGCCGGATCCGCACTGCCGAACTACATCTCTTTGGACAGGGTTCGTCTGCCTGTACGCCTGTTCGTACCGCGGGTCATGCATTGCCAAAACTGCAAGCAGTTAGGTCATACAGCCACCTACTGCTGCAACAAGGCACGCTGCAGCAAGTGCGGAGGCAATCATGCTGAGACCGCTTGCAGTGAGGATACTGAAAAGTGTCTTTACTGCGAGGGAACTCGGCATGACCTTTCGGGGGGTCCCGCGTACAAACAGCGCGAGGAAAAAATAAAGCGTTCCCTCAAGGAACGATCAAAGCGCTCTTTCGCAGAAATGCTGAAGAGTGCTGAGCCACCCTCGACAGGAAACATCTTTTCCTTTTTGCCAACCGATGAGGGTACATCTGACGATCCCGTCGAAGGGTGTTCTTATGCCATGCCAGAAGGATCTAGGAAGAGGAGAATGATCAACTCTCCTAATCTTTCTCGCAAAGGTCGCAAGATAACCCCTAGCGGAATGACCAATAAGCCAACCCAAAAAGGAAGCGGTGAAGAAAAACCGAAGCAAGTACCTCCCGGTTTTAATTTTAAATCAAACCAGGAGTACCCACCGCTTCCTGGGGCACCAAAAACCCCTCGGGCACCCATTTCTCGATCAGAAGATAAAATAGAAACAGGGTTCATAAAATTTTCTGATATTGTGGACTGGATATTTAAAACATTCAACATACCAGATCCCCTACAAAATATTCTTCTTGCCCTTCTTCCTACAGTGAAAACCTTTTTGATGCAACTAGCAGCAACTTGGCCCCTCATTTCAGCTATCATATCTTTCGATGACTAATACGGCGAAAGAGGTTAGGAATTTTATCACTGTATTACAGTGGAATTACAGAAGTATCATCCCCAAATTCGATCTATTTTCTCATTTAATAAATACATACAATTGTGACGCATTTGCGCTCTGTGAAACCTTTCTCAATTCAAACGATCAACTCAATTTCCACGATTATAACATTATTCGTCGAGATCGAGACTCACACGGTGGAGGGGTACTTTTAGGGATTAAAAAGTGCTATTCCTTCTTCCGAATCGACCTCCCCTCGATCTCGAATATTGAAGTCGTTGCCATTCAAACGAATATGAATGGAAAAGACCTATGCCTTGTTTCGTTATATATGCCTCCATCCGCGCGGATTGAACAGAAGCATCTCACTGATATAGCAGAGTTGCTTCCCGCGCCTTTTTTGATATTGGGAGATTTTAATTCTCACTGTTCGCTATGGGGGTCGCTGTACGACGACAACCGATCTTCTTTAATCTGTAACTTGATCGATGACTTCAATATGACAGTTTTGAATACTGGGGAAGCGACACGTGTACCTAATCCTCCAGCACGTGAAAGCGTGCTTGACCTATCCCTCTGCTCGACATCACTAGCGCTAGATTGCCGGTGGAAAGTAATCAACGATCCCCACGGTAGTGATCATCTTCCAATCGTTATATCAATTGCTAATGGTTCAACTCCCCCGAACCCAATCAATATTTCCTACGACCTTACACGTAATATTGATTGGAAGTGTTATGAGTCTATTATAACGCAATCTATCGAGACTCACGAGGAACTTCCTCCGGAGGAAGAATACGCGTTCTTAGCTGGCTTGATAATCGACGCCGCGACTCAAGCTCAGACGAAACCGATACCCGGGGTAACGATTAGACAGCGCCCTCCCAACAAATGGTGGGACAAAGAGTGCTCTGAGCTGTACGCGCGAAGGTCCGCGGCGTATAAGGACTACCGGGAGAACGGCACTGTCAACCTGCTTCGAAAGTACGAGGCACTGGGCAGGCAGATGAAGAGCTTAGTAAAGGCGAAAAAACGCGGGTACTGGCGGCGGTTCGTAAACGCGTTGTCCAGGGAAACAGCGATGAGCACTCTTTGGGATACCGCCAGGCGCATGCGGAACCGTGACGTTTCGAATGAAAGCGAGGAGTATTCAGATCGCTGGATACTCGATTTTGCCAAAAAGGTCTGTCCAGACTCTGTACCGGAACAGAAAACCTTTCGCGACGCGTTATTAGTAACTACGGAAGAGCCTCCATTTTCGATGTTGGAATTTTCAATGGCTCTCCTGTCGTGCAACAATAAGGCTCCAGGGTTAGATAGAATAAAATTCAACCTGTTGAAGAACCTACCCGACTCTGCAAAAAGACGCTTGTTGAATTTATTCAACAAGTTTCTTGAGCTAAATATTGTTCCGCATGACTGGAGGGAGGTAAAAGTCATTGCTATTCGGAAACCCGGGAAACCTGCCTCTGATCACAATTCATATAGGCCGATTGCGATGCTCTCTTGCCTCCGGAAATTAATGGAGAAAATGATCCTCTTACGGTTAGACAAATGGGTCGAAACAAACGGGTTACTTTCAGATACTCAATTTGGCTTTCGCCGGGGCAAAGGGACGAACGATTGCCTAGCGTTGCTTTCTACTGAAATTCAACTAGCCTTTGCTCGAAAAGAGCAAATGGCTTCTGCGTTCATGGATATTAAGGGGGCTTTTGACTCTGTCTCTGTAGAAGTTTTAAGCGCGAAACTTCATTCGCAGGGACTTTCACCATATTTGAATAACTTTTTGCTCAATTTGTTGTCAGAAAAGCATATGTATTTCTCACATGGCGATTCGACAACTTCCCGAATTAGTTACATGGGCCTCCCCCAGGGCTCATGTTTAAGTCCTCTCTTATATATTTTTTACGTCAATGACATCGATGAATGTCTTGCAAATTCATGCACGCTAAGGCAACTTGCAGACGATAGCGTTGTATCCATTACTGGTGGCAAGGCTAGCGACCTGCAAGGACCATTGCAAGATACCTTAGACAATTTGTCTGAATGGGCTCTTAAGCTGGGTATCGAATTCTCTCCGGAGAAAACTGAGCTGGTCGTTTTTTCTAGGAAGCATAACCCAGCTCAGCTGCAGCTCCTACTAACGGGTAAAACGATCTCTCAGGTTTTAGTCGCTAAATATCTCGGGGTCTGGTTCGACTCCAAATGCACCTGGGCTTGTCATATTAGGTATCTGACACAAAAATGCCAACAGAGGATTAATTTTCTTCGTACGATTACCGGAACTTGGTGGGGTGCTCACCCAGGAGACCTTCTAAGGTTATACCAAACAACGATATTGTCAGTTCTTGGGTACGGCTGTTTCTGCTTTCGCTCCGCCGCGAACACGCACATTATAAAATTAGAGAGAATACAATATCGTTGTTTGCGTATTGCCTTGGGTTGCATGCAGTCGACCCATACGATGAGTCTTGAAGTGCTAGCGGGTATTCTTCCGTTGAAACATCGTTTTTGGAATCTCTCTTACCGGTTGCTAATTCGATGCACAGTTATGAACCCATTAGTAATTGAAAATTTCGAGAGGTTGGTCGACCTTCAATCTCAATCCAGATTTATGACTTTATATTTTGACTATATGGCTCAAGATATTAATCCATACGATTCCTCCAATGTCGCACTTTTAGCTACTTCTAATAATGCTATATTCTTCGACACCACCATGAAACAAGACATTTCTGGTATCCCGGATCAATTGCGACCCCAAGAGATCCCTAAGATTTTTTCCAATAAGTTTAAACATGTTAGTTATGATAAAAGGTTTTACACTGACGGATCTATTCTAGATGAGTCCACTGGCTTCGGTGTTTTCCACGAAAATTTTACCGCCTCCTACAAACTCGATGCTCCTGTTTCCGTGTACGTCGCAGAACTTGCTGCTATTCAGTACTCTCTTGGAATCATCGAAACCCTACCTATAGACCACTACTTCATCTTCACAGATAGTCTCAGTGCCATTGAGGCTCTGCGATCAATGAAGCCTGTGAAGCACACCCCGTATTTCCTGGGGAAAATACGGCGGTTTTTAAGTGCTTTAACAGATAAAAATTACCAGGTTACCTTAGCGTGGGTCCCTTCTCATTGCTCGATTCCGGGTAACGAAAAGGCTGACTCTTTAGCTAAGGTGGGTGCTATTGACGGCGATATTTATGAAAGACCAATTGCTTATGATGAATTTTATAGCATTTTGCGTCAGAGAACACTCAACAGTTGGCAATCATCATAGAACTCAGATGAACTGGGACGGTGGCTACATTCCATTTTTCCTAAGGTATCAACGAAAGCATGGTTCAAGGGGTTGGATGTAGGTCGGGACTTCATTCGCGTGATGTCCAGACTTATGTCCAATCACTATACGTTAAACACGCATCTCTTTCGTATAGGGCTTGTAGACAGTAATCACTGCGTTTGTGGCGATGGCTACCATGACATCGAGCATGTTGTTTGGTCGTGTACCGAATACTGTGGTGTTAGGTCTGAGCTTATAGATTCCCTTCGGGCCCGAGGAAAACAACCGAACGTACCCGTTAGAGACATTCTGGGAAGCGGTGATCTCCAGCACATGACACAGCTATACGTGTTCATAAAACACGCTGGTAATAAAATATGAAACTCTTCTATCTATTTGTTAGATTACCATTCCCGCTACACGCTGAAAGAAGATGATACACTAAGCTGGAGACACTCAAACGAAGACTCGGCATCTTTATGTTCACGCAGACACCTCAGTCCAAACTGCTCAAATAGAACATCACTGCTTAGCCATGTACAAATAAATAAATCGTATAACTCAATATAGTTGAAATCAAAATTGTAACTCCCCTCCTCTCACCTTAAATCCCCACTAGCTCGTAGTCGGCCGCGAGAATAAAAAAAAAGGCCTCCCTCTTTTCCCTGCTAATTTAGAATTTAAAAAAAATGTACTTGGCTCAGTTAAACATAAATTGTATTGTGCCGTGTCAAATAAACTATTTAAAAAAAAAAAAAAAAAAAAAAACCCTTGACAACTACGGGGGAGTAAGTTTGCAGACTCATCATCTGTTCTTAGATTTCAAGATGGCATATCATATAGGAAAGTGCAAAGAGTTATGGATGATTATGCTTGAAAATAGTTTGCCAACAAAACTGACTCGTCATAGTCAGGATGGCGGATGTAATTTTGGACTCGATCGTAACGTTGGACGGTCGGAAGCAAGTTGACGGGCTCTCGAACCTGTTTAGGGTGTAGTACGGAGAGCTGACGTTGCAAAGAAGCGATACCATCATCTCGACGTATTATATGCTCCTTAGCTTTGCAGATGACATTGATATCGTCGGTGTTAACTACAGCGCAATAGAAGAATCATTCGTACCTCGAGGAAAGCAGCAGGAAAAGGACAGATTGACGGCGGACTCTCCTTCACAACCGAACGAGCGAAAGTAGGGCAGCAAAAGACGCAACGCGCAATTCTTCCCCAGGACAAACTTATTCCCGGCAGCCGTTCTCTCGCCTGGTATATTCACAGATCGCCAAAAATTTGCTCACGTGACCAGCATTCTTTCGGGTCCGTTTTCTTTTTTTTCCTCATCTAAGAGTTTGTACAGCATTTCCCTTGCCATCATATGAAGCACGCTGCATGCTTATAGACATACAAGCACTTAAAAATATCATTATCATTATTTCTCAACGCGTGCAATCTTCTAAATTATTATCGCAACTAAATTTTTATGCACCCAGTCGTCAATTAAGAAATCGTAAAATATTTTCGGAAAGCTCTCACAGAACTAACTACTCAAAAAATGGCCCAATAAATCGCATGATGCGTCACTATAATCAGCACTGCGAAAATATCGACATCACTATGGGCAGAATTCAAATCAAAAAACGACTAACTACTGGAAGTAATGTATAGAATATAAGAAAACATTGTATTATTATAACTGTTGTCTACATTTGCTTGACGAAATAAATAAATAAATATATCATTTAAGAGTTTGCTTAAATTTCGTCTTTCGCGTGGCAAAATTCAAACGATCGGCAAAGCTTTTCTTTCAGAATATTTGTGATACCTGGTGGTTAATAGCAAGTTTTTCCGTGATGAAATATTCAGGCTCGGGCGGTTTCATACCACGAATGTTGTGAATGAATATAAGGTATTGAAAGTTGTTGCTGGGCCGGATTTGTGTAGCCATCTGATCCGAATCTTATTCCATTTCTTTGATCAATTCTTTTGGAACACCCCTGGAACGAGTAGACCCCGTGCTTGTTGAATGTGTGGTGTGGATGAAGACACCCGTTCGGAGAGTGCCGATTGAAGCCCGGTGGGTGGATGGCTGGCGATTGGAGCCCAAAATCGAGTGATGTGGAGACAATTTTTAAATTCGGCAGTCGCCATAAAAGAGACATTCGTGTAGTTTTTTTGTTCAATTCTAATATTTGAGCATAACTGAGCTGGCAACACGACTAACCGATAATACGTGCCCCGAAAGCAATCCGTTAAAGTTATTGATTTATAAGTGAAATGAGGGACCAAACTTGCTAAAAAATGTACAGTTGTGATCTGTGATGCTTTGTTTAAGTGAGAAAAGTGGAGGTTTTGTGAAAAACACAGTGTTCTATGCGTGGAAGTTATAATTTATCCACGAAATCAAATTGAAAATTGTTAGGCCAGTTAGGTTGCGTGAGTGTGAGTGCCTACTTCGTGCGTCGCGCTAACAAGCGGTTCATTATTAACGTGCGATAATGGAGTGCATATGGTGGTGTGAACGAAGAGAACGACACTTCCTGGAGAGCGGAGAGAATAGCGTTGCGCTGTGCTAGTCGGCGTTTGTTTCGCTGGCATAGGCATAACCAAACTAAAACAGATGAGTATATGTTTTTTGTATCAAACATTTCATGTGTGTAGTGGTTTTTAGCGGGCTTTGGCAGAAGCGTGAATGTGTGATCTGTTGGGTGCACGAGGTGTGGTAGCTTTTCGGCTGCGAGTAGGGTTTTTTTTTGTTTGCGCGATGAGTCTTGAAATGTTTTACTTTTTTTCTCCCACAAAAATCGTCAGGTGAGGTAGGTTATCTTCTTATCAACGGGCTCGATACGACATACACGATTCGCTTTTGGAATTTTATTTTTTTTTTCTAATTGGTCCGCGTTCGAATATGGTTTACATCATGTGATGATCCACCGGATACCACGTAGTTGCCAGTTTGAGGAACGACGTTGCCGTGCCGTTGCCGTTTGATTGTGACCGTTATGAATGTTTAACTGTTGCAGTTTCGATTGTCCATATAGAAAACCGAGTGCAATTAAGATGTTTTTCTGGAGATTTTTTTCGTGTGGTTTTGTGTAATAGTGTTGTTTATTACAATTTATGGTAGAATAGATTAATTAAGTTGTATTTACTGATGTGTCGTGTGCTATGAATTTTTAAACGCACTGACTCTCGCATGACAGGTAATAGAAAATTCAATGGAGTCGAGTTTGACTTTCGAGGATTATTTAGTCAGCCTGAAATAATCATGATTGGTTTGGTCCTGTCAATAATTTCAAGGCTTTTGATTAGTATGTACATCTACACCTGATGTTTGCACTTAATGTTTTAGATGCACCAAACTTTGCCATTTTTCTATCTTTCCAACAGTATCACACCCATTATAAGGTAATGGGTAGCTACACTTAGTAATGAGCCAATATGACGCATAGTATACTTTGAATCCGTCATCTACCACGGTTTTACACGGTCAGGCTTCAAGTAGGGTTTTATTAGCAAACATGTTCTCACCTCGAGAGGAATGGTGTGGTTTATGAAAGCTGGGAGTATGGTGCAGTGATAATACATGAAATCTTATGCTTCACTTTTCCGATTTTTCTAGCTTTTGGGCTGTTTATGTTTTGTATACAATGTTCCAAACATGACTAGGTCGGCATTTTGTTAACAAACTTAAGACCATATATTGGTCAATATGGAAATTTGCATTTTTAAATTATTAAGGCTTTGCATGCATGAAACTTTGCCAATTTTTTTTTATTTAATAGGCAACATTCGCAACGACAACTAAGATAGAATCGGCGTGAAAAGTCGTGTCCCCGAGTTTCTGCGTCGGTAGGAGGGAATAGAGCGGTCGTGCATAGTGCTTCGATGTAAACTGCGTTTCCGGCTCGGGAGCATTTTACTTATATGAACGTTTTTAGAATATAGTGATTTCGAGGGCTATACCCAGATACTTGTTCATGTCTCACTGTGTCTGTTTAACCGAAGATTTCGTCCGGTCGGTAAATATCGCGATTAACGAAAACACAATGTATACCCTCTAAAGAATCGCGTCGGCCGACGTGCAGTCGTTTCTTCGAAAGTACTCGGGATTGACAAATAGCTGATGGCTACGAGTAGCAAAAGCTACATCGCGGACCGTTTGGCAAGAAATATACTCATGGTTCGTTTTCGTAATAAGCGCGCATCATTGTTATATTCTGTTTTTCAGGTGTGTTTTTCGCGGGATCGTATCGTTTTTTTTAGAGCAGACAAAGTGTATACGAGAAACGTCGTTGGTCGATTTGTTAGGTAGAAATGTCCGGTTGAACGAACCCCTAGAACGAACCCCATGAGGTCGAATTATCTAAAGATAGATCAACAACGCGCCCTTGATTTCGGTGTAAAAAGGGACAGGGGATCACCTTACGAGGAGATACCATATCATTTGAAGTTGTCCCAATTTGATCAAAGGTCTAGTATTCTCGCGTACGATTTATTGTTGCGGTGTTACATTGTCAAACTGAATAAGTTCGAATCGCATTATGAATATCGTGGCGGATATAATGAACTTGTGCGCGATACTTGTTCTAAAGAACCCGACACTCGAAACCAGCGCATCGTTTACCAAAACGAACCCTGCTGTGTACCTTGCCCTTTCTCCAGCATCCCAGTGATTTCTCGTGGAAGTGCAGAGGTGTTCTCGGCTTCCAATAAGCGAGTATCATGTCAACATTTTCCTATACAAATTCCTTCTTTGACCTGCATTCGGATGCGGCCGGCGCTGGTATTGCCTAATACAAAGATTAAGGTCACCAGGTTTTACACATTGAGGATGCATGTTGGTCCCAAACATCATCTATTGGTTCTCTGTGTAATTACAGCTGATCTGGCAATAACGGAGTAGCAACCGCGGGCGGTCAATCATGCTCATGCTCATGCTCATGCTCAATTCTAATATTTGAGCATAACGGGGACGAATGTCTTTTTGGAGTAGAGAAAAGCCAACTTGAGTAGAGCCCCTGCATCTCGATTACTTCTTCTCAAACGGGCATAAAATCCTCTCATTTTTTCTCTTTAAAAATACAATTTTAAAATACAAGTCATTTAAACCTACGAGAAATTCGTGTTGTTATCGTAGCTAAGGATCGCATTCTTTTAAACTGAATTGCAAGTAAAAGGATTCAAATTTTGATTCTGGTATCCATACAATACATTGCACTCATAAGCTCAGCAACCTATGTACAATGGTCCAGAAACCGAATTGAGGGGGAAATTTGGGTCTAGAGCTCTATAGCAACATTTTAGAGAAAACCTTTCTTCTACAAAGTTGTTACTTATGATAAAGCGCTCATTGAAAAATTATCAAAAATTAGAGTGACCAACATTTTCGATGCAATCAAGTATCTAACTTTTTAATCTTTGTAGATAGAAAAAAAATTTGTTCTAAAATGTTATAGCTCCAGTAATTTTAAGTAACTTTGTATAAAAAAGTTTTTTTCTATCTTTGAAAACAACCGATTTATATTGAAAAATCATATTTTACGCTCTAACTTTTTTATTTCAAGTTTCATCTCAAAGCTGTCTTTGAACGACTTTTAGAGCTTTTTAAGAGAAACAATTTGCAACGCTGGCATCGTAAATATCTCAATTTTACTCAAAGTTATTAATATTTTTCATCAAAAAATATGCATTTTTCATTTGTATGTCATTCATTTTGGGGCAAACATAAAAAATATCTCTTGGTTTTATTTTGAAGGGCATATTTGACTCTATAAATGGAGGAACTTTTAGAAATATGTTATTTTTTAAATTTGAGTAAATTCAATTTAAAAACAAGATGAAAATTTCAATACTTTTATACATTATGTTTCTACTTCAAGAAGTAAATGTGGAGCTGACGATTGAAAAATGTACTAACTGGGGAAATTGTTAATTAGAAATTTACGAAAAATATAGTCCAGCAGGTGGGACTCGAACCCACAACTTCTAATCTCCGGTCAGATGCGTTTCCGATTACACCATTTATGTATTTATGTAATCGGAAACGCATCTGACCTGAGATTAGAAGTTGTGGGTTCGAGTCCCACCTGCTGGACTATATTTTTTGTAAATTTCTAATTAACTATTTCCCCAGTTAGTACATTTTTCAATCGTCAGCTCCACATTTACTTCTTGAAATAGATATAAAAACAGCTTGACTTGCATTATAGTCATTAAAAATAAGAAAGATTTATACATTATGCATATAAAAGCACCCAAATTTATTTTTTGGTATTTTTTCTTATAACTAGACGTAATTACCTTTAATTTGACCCAAAAAGATCGAAAATCGATCAACTGGTTCAAAAGTTATGAATTTTTTTAAATAAAATACATCGAACATAGCCGTTTTTTATGGTCACCCTATTTCGGAGCTGGTCCCCTTAACAACTCAACGAAACAATACTGGTTTGATTATTTTCAACATAGATGCATCCCTGCGATTTTGAGCACAATTGAAGCGCTTTGCGTGACCAACTTCGAAATAGGGTGACCATAAAAAACGGCTGTGTTCGATGTATTTGATTTTAAAAAAAATCACAACTTTTGAACCAGTTGGCGATTTTCAATCTTTTTGGGTCAAATTAAAGGAAATTTCGTCTAGTTATAAGAAATACCAAAAAATAAATCTGGGTGCTTTTATATGCATAATGTATAAAATTATTGAAATTTTCGGCTTGTTTTCAAATTGAATTTACTCAAATGTAAGAAATAACATATTTCTAAAAGTTCCTCCATTTATAGAGTCAAGTATGCCCTTCAAAATGAGACCAAGAGATATTTTTTATGTTTGCCCCAAAAAGAATGACATACAACTGAAAAACGCATATTTTTTTATGAAAAATATTAATAACTTTGAGTAAAATTAAGATATTTACGATGTCAGCGTTGCAAATTGTTTCCCTTAAAAAGCTCTAAAGTCGTTCAAAGACAGTTTTGAGATGAAACTTGAAATAAAAAAGTTAGAGCGTAAAATTTGTTTTTTCAATATAAATCGGTTGTTTTCAAAGATAGAAAAAAACTTTTTTTTACAAAGTTACTTAAAATTAATGGAGCTATAACATTGTAGAACAAATTTTTCTTCTATATACAAAGATAAAAAAGTTAGATACTTGGTTGCATCGAAAATGATGGTCACTCTAATTTTTGATAATTTTTCAATGAGCGCTTTATCATATGTAACAACTTTGTAGAAGAAAGGTTTTCTCTAAAATGTTGCTATAGAGCTCTAGACCCAAATTTCCCCCTAAATTTGGTTTCTGGACCATTGTGCAATGGGGAATCGCTGGCCATCAGTCCAAAAATTTTTTTACGTCAGCTGTTTCATAATATTTTTTTTATTGCTATGACATGACAAATCTGATTTTTCATGACTTTTCAAAACTGGGTATACTGACGTTTTTTGACATATTATTTTTAAAAAAAGTGCATTTTTTTGAAACGTTTTGCAGCATCAATGGTAGCTGGATTTTTTTTGGCGTCAAAAGAAAAGTTGTTCGAAACACTGTGCAAAACAGATCTTTTTCATTAAATATAGAAAAATTTGATCAAAGCAGGCCTGATACTAGAAAAAATAATGAAAAAAGTGATTTATTTTTAAAAGCAGCATAAAAGTTGCCGCTAATCTGAGTGCATGATTTATACATAATATCGGCTGGGATTCGAGCACTGGCAATAATCTGGGCTCAAAATACAGTATGAAACTACACGCAAAACTTTTTCTTGTGACTTTAAAAGCGATAGCGCAAAATTGGCTTTTTAGGTAACAAATTTGTTACTTGAAAGGCAATAAAGTTCTTCCCCAGTCAAGTAACAACACATACTGTAATATATTTTGTACGTGTTACAGGAGTACGACTATCTTATAATGGTCGTTTTAACCTCATTCAAAATTTTCTCAGTCAAAATATGCTCCTTTTCCATCTCCAGTCGAGAAAAACCACACAACGCAACTCCGGCAACTCTGATCACAAGGTAGGGGAACTGCTCCATTATTCATCTCATTAGGCCGATATTCATTAAGAATGCACGGATTAAACACAAAATTTTCACGAAATCATTGAACAAATAAACTTAATATGCTTACGTGCTTTTATGGAATCGTTCAGCATTGTATAGTAAAATTAGCTAGATTTATCCTGAATTTTGTAAAACAAACCAATTTTCACAACGCTTCCATATCCATCTCAAAACTTGAATCACTGCTCAATTATTCATCTCACGACGGCCCCATATTCATCACACTGTTAATCATGATTCACATTATCATGAACGAACGTAGCCGCAGCCCGTCGTAGTAGGTTACCTAGATATCCGCTGCAGTTGTTTACGTGCAAAATTGGTAACCTAGGTAACTACTACACTGCTGTAGATTTATGTCAATTATGTCGGAATAATCCAACATTTTCAGTTTGATTTTTTCGTATTAACAGAAACTGATTTGGCAACTTTTGATTTTCTTCAACCCAGTGAAAATAGATGAAAATACATACAGTTGAAATTTAGAATTATAGAAATTCATCTCATATTTTTCTGATAATTCGAGCTTGTTTTAGGAGGTGGATTTGAGGTGAACATTTCAAAGATTAAAGTATTCTTAGTGATATAGTTTAGTGATTAAAATAAAAAGTGGTCCGCTAGTGATGAAAAAAACTGGTTGGCTGCTGAAAGAGTCCCATTGTAGCCGTATAGAACAATGCGCGAATTTTGTTTTCTGAGGTATGTGATTGAATTAAATGAGTTCGAAAGGAGATGCCCGACTACAATATCAAATTTAGTGCTTTTAAGTGAGTTTTTGAAGATAATACTTTATGAGGAATATAAAGTGAACTAAGAAAAATCCATCAACAGATTAGTTTAAGAAGAAAATATGCGTTTTTCCTGTTTTCAATTGTGTTTTCATATTGCATTAGATGGATATATGGGCTGAGATGAATAATGGAGTAGTTCCCCTATTTATGAGCTCAGAGAGAGGCATTTTTTTGAATCCGCTACCTTCAGGCTTGTAGTAGGCTTGTTTTGACGTGGGACTACGTCTTTGTTTTCTATACTGGGATACATTCTGTAAAATAGGAAACGAAACTGGCAAATGTTACGTCAGATTTCAAACGATAACAACAGCATAACCACATGATGGATAACAATAACCAATATATTGTTAGATGGATAAAACGTGTTACAATTTCATAATACGCTAGACATCATTATTATTTCAACGGTGAAAATTGATAAAAAGTTACAAGAAAATTTACGCGAACATTCCTAGCACAGACGATGTGAATGGACAACAATCATTCTATATGATATTCTCTGTTTCAATATAAAAAAATGGACAGAATTTTTCCTGTCCCAACAGGTCGATTTAAGTTTGCTTCCATGAACTTAGATTAATTTGAAGTCTCGAAGGTAAAGATCTTTCGAAAAGTTTTGAAAAAAGCCTTTTACTTGAACAATTCCTAAGCTTGCTGTCAGAGCATAATAAAAACTGATGTCTTGAAAGAAAACATGCTGGTAAAAGCAACAATACCGTACAGTATAATATACATATTATGTGTAGCAGAGTGCCGCTGGTCTCTCGTCGTCTATCATTGTATTGGTACACGACTTCTAATTCCGTGAAATCAAGGAAAAACTGCAATGCTGCTGCATTGATAGTGATTAAAAGTTTATCTCATGAATATGGTTACCTTAAAAAAAAACACAAACTACTCAACAAGAATTGAGCATTTTTGCAACGGTCATAAGATTTTTTTTGCAATTTGTCTTCGATATTCGTGATCGAAAAGTAGATTTCTGAAAATACAAATTTATAGAAGCTTAAGAGCCAGTGAATGCTTCTAAATATTTTGTCGATTCACTAGGATCTATTCAAAATCTTTGGTACACATTTCAACATTATTAGATGATATATTTTTGTTTTCAGCTTAACAAATAATATTCTTACGTATATTAGCTGTCTTCGTACTGTATGAATGTAAGTGTTGGCAATTGAAAAAAAAACTTGTTAAACAAAAAACAGAAATTAATCATTTCGAACTTTAACTTCCTTGTAATTGTTGATTGTTATGATTTTTCGCTGGAACTTGTTGATTATTTTGTTCAACATATCTTCTTATGTTTTTATGTGAACCTATGTAACGGCTTCGAAATTATTTCCATAATTAGATTTATGTAATAAATTTAATTTGATCAGAGTTAAATAAGACAAAATCATGTATTATGAGAACGTAGGTATTGTTGGGTTTGGTTTTTGAGGAAATAGAGCTATATCTGATTCAGACGCATTGCGAGAAATTCTTGGTGCTTCTACAATAATAACGACACGCTTGTGCCTTGTTAAATAAATGTTGTTCGCACAAAAACGCTCCAAAATATCATTAAGTGTAATCGAAGTTCTTTCGAGTGTTGTTCAATATATTTCTAAAAAGAAAATTTACGGGGAGGCTGCGTATAAAAAAAACTTAAACCCCAGAACGAACGAATTTTTGCTGTTTGCATATTCTGTTACCTTTGTAACTAAAAACCCTTTTAATTACAGTGTTTAGTCCCACGTCACCATTTCATACAACCATAGGGCTGCATACCTTTCAGTATTTTTCCTCGGAGAAACATTACTGTGCAGGAGATTATCTTTTTCTGCGCAAATAACTACTCTCACACTGGTGAGCAAAGCGACGCACTTGCTTAAAAAAAGAAGCGTATCGTGTGTATCAGAGGAGCTCTCAAAAAACACCGCTGTGGAATCTGGAATATTTCTCCAGAGAGATAATAAACTGGTGTGATTTTTCTCATATGAAAGGACAATACGCTCAATAACTACACCTCAGGGCTCACTGCAATGCTTTTACCTAAGTGAATATCAAATAAGGGAATAATATAGGTAGGAAAGTGTATTGCATTGTTTGCTTTGTATCTTGAAACTGAAAAAAATAAATCCAGCCGCCCGTCACGCAAAAATAAATCCGCGGCGTTCTTCTGTAAACTCTCTCTAGAGTGATTCACCACTCTTTTTTCGGTCTGTTGTGGTGTAAGCAGCAAGTGTGTTAGTTTCTCTGCGAGCAACAGAGACACAGCACAAAACTGAAATTAAAGAGTAGTACAAAAAATTAAGCTTGCCTCTCAGGTACAGAGGTGATGGAGTATGAATAAATTTATATTACGTTAACTATGATCGTAGTTCAAATAAATCATCAAATCTATCACCAATCAACTCCTGTTCGAGATGAGATACTCTAGAGAACCTCGACAAACCAAAACGACGCATGACGTTGACTACCGTATTCTTATATTCCATTAAAACAAATAGTAGAGGGAATTGCAACGCTTCTATTACAAAACTCCGAGACACCAAAAGGTACCAGTGGCCGATTATTCTTGTTTACTGGTTAGTCCGTCCAGAATTCCTGACATTTCAGTATTTTGCAGTAACCATATACTACTAACAGCCACCAGCATTACGGGTGAAATTGGCCCGAGATAACCGGTACTATTTTGTCTTTCCTCCTTTCAGTTGCTAACACCTAGCGTCCGTATGTAACTGGTACGGTTTAGTCATGAAACTGATGGGGTTTAATTGATTGATTTTTTTAAGGGACTTCAACCCCAAACGGTCATTCGTCCCTCTGCTTTGCTTGAGGAGAAACAGTCTCTTATATAGCCCAAAGACATACGCTGGATGACCGTGGCTTCTCAAACCTGGCGGTGCCGGTGGCGGTGCCACACGCAGTGGTGCCACATTTTCATCCGAATTTAGGAGCTCAAAAAATCTTATCACCTTGGTAAAATTTGAAAAAATCTGTAAATTAAAATCTGCATATGTACTGGACATATCCTTCTCGAAAAAAAATGCAATATAGCTTGTTTAACATTTTTTCCGCGAATTCATTCATGCACACGTTTATGCGTAGCATACGGATATAATTAAACCTCCGACACGCTCCACCGCATTTGAGTTAATTCATATTTTTCAACTACATAGTGAAGTTTAATTTACGACCTCATGAAAACCAAAAAAATCTGTATAAATCTGTATTATTTTCAGAAATCTGTATATGCAGATATCTGTATGAAAAATACGCAAAAATCTGTATAAATGCAGATAAATCTGTATATGTGGCATCACTGGCCACACGCGCTATAAACATGCACACACGCTTATAGCAAGCCACACATTAGGGACACACGCTACAGATATTCACACACGTTATGTGCACACACCCTATATATATACATACGCTGGATGATGGTGGCATCTCAAACCACCTGGCGGTGCGAGTCTCTTTCAGTTTCGGGTTGTATTCACCCAACGATATCTGAATCGGATTACCGCTGGTGGGGTCCAACTCAGATTGAAGGGAAGCCGAACTGAAAGAGGTAAGAACTGCAGCCAACCACTACCACCGCCGCTGTTGCCCGCTGCTGATCCACTTCGCCTACTGCCATCGGTGTTGATATCCGCTGCTGCTGCCTGCTGCTAGTAAACTTAACTGAAGGGGTGATATGTTCGAACGGTACCTTTATACCAAGGCTTCGTCAGTTAGTTAGAGAGCAGGAGGGGCTAAGGGCATCTTCAGCGGTGGTCCAAATCATTGTTTTGTTCTATTTTTTTTGGAACAAACTCAAATACCCTGCTGTACCGGTGGTGTAAATTTTGTTTTATACCAGATCTAAATTGAAAAAATTTAAAACTGGTATACGTTTTGGTCTATTTTTTTCACTTTTTGGAACAAGAAATAGATCTTTCTAAAACCCTTTGTACGCTGCCAATAGGTGGGTAAAATGTCATATTTCAATTGAATACCTCATTTTTGGCTATTTACATATAAGCGTTTTGCGCGAGTGTTGGGGAATAAACAAAACAAAGCTTTTTATGACAACTCACTGAACTGAAAACGTTCAAAATGCTGGGGAGACATTGCGCATTTCGTTTCGAGCAGCTTGAACAAAACTAAATGATCGCTGGGGCGTTATGTTTCGTTTTTCGTATTTTTTGACTTTGCGGGTTAGATGAGCCGCAACACAAATGACAATGACTGCTCCTTTTAAATTTAGAAAATCTATAACGAGCGTCTTGGCAGAGTGATTGAGAAATCAAAGAATTAGTTATCGGTTTCCGTTATACTCTGCTAATTTTTTTGGAAATAAATATTGAAATTCAGTCCGCAAATATATATTTCAACTGTGACGTACAGTCTTCCTCAGTGCTTATGTGGACTGGTAAAGAGCAAAGCGTAAATCCTGTTTTTTATTTGTAGTAGGTAAAATGAAAATTTAGCACTCTTAATTGGAGTTAGGTAGGGCGGAGGAGGTGAATGTTATCCGAAGTTAGTGGATGTTCCTCGTTAAAAATATGTTCAGCAACTTTTGATTTGAAAAGGTATGGTGGGGCATTTTTTGAAACTTTACTTGCTTTTGTCACTTCTGCGAAATGTTCTTTGAAACGTATCCCTAGGTTACGTTTAGTTTGTCCAATGTAAACCATGTCACAGTGACTGCATGCAATTTTATAAATTCCAGCTTTGTTCAGGGTATCAATAGGGTCTTTGGTAGACCCCAATTTTGTTTTGAGTTGGGTAATTCTACTAGTGTAGACAATATCCATCCCGAATTTTCTAAATTTTGAACGAAGTGGGCGTGTCAAGTTAACGTCATATTCAACGGCTACCCTTTTCTTTTTTTTTTTTTTTTTTTTTTTTTTTTTTAAGGGGGGATTTGTTAGTAGCTTAAGTATTTATGATAAATATTAGTAAATAATGAGTATGTGTGTCCAATCACAAATGGTGACTTCTCAACACTGTTAGAAATTTGTAATTTTAATTGTTAGGATTTGTTTGCTTTCGCAATTAGGACTTATCATTCGTAGGGATTTAAACCTACTTGTCAGAAAAGGGGAAGTAAACTTACAACTAACTTAATTGCTAACTTATTGGCTATAAAGAGAGCTTATCGTAGCAATTGAGGATTGCAACGATTTTTGTCGAAAATTGTTAATAATTTTATTTGACATAGCTTCTAATGGTTCAAGACCAGTAAGTCTATGTAATTCGAGTGTACCAAACCAAGGAGGACGCTTCAAAATCATTTTCAGAATTTTATTCTGAATCCTTTGGAGCGTTTTCTTCCTTGTTGAACAGCAACTTGACCAGATCGGTACAGCATAAAGCATTGCTGGTCTAAAAATTTGTTTGTAAATCAAAAGTTTGTTCTTTAAACAAAGTTTGGAATTCCTGTTAATGAGAGGATATAAACATCTCGTATATTTGATGCACTTGGCTTGTATACTCTCAATGTGCTCTTTGAAAATAAGTTTTTTATCATAAATTAGTCCCAAGTACTTAACCTTGTCGGACCAACCTAAAATAACCCCATTCATCTTGACAACGTGATTATTGTTTGGCTTGAGGAAAGAAGCCCTAGGCTTATGCGGAAAAATTATCATTTGAGTTTTAGAAGCATTGGGAGAGATTTCCCACTTTTGCAAGTAGGAAGAAAACATATCTAAACTTTTCTGCAATCGACTGCATATGACACGAAGACTTTTTCCTTTAACGGAAATGCTTGTGTCATCGCAGAACAATGACTTTGTGCATCCTGGAGGCAAATCAGGAAGATCTGAAGTGAATATGTTGTACAGGACTGGACCCAAGACTGAACCTTGAGGTACACCTGCTCTGACAAGAAATCTATCAGATTTTGAATTCTGATAGACAACCTGCAGAGTTCGATCAGTAAGATAATTTTTTAAAATTTTGATTAGGAAAATTGGAAAATTAAAAGTTTGCAATTTCGCAATCAAACCTTTATGCCAAACACTGTCGAATGCTTTTTCTATGTCTAAAAGAGCAGCTCCAGTGGAATAACCTTCAGATTTGTTAGCTCGTATCATATTAGTAACTCTGAGCAATTGATGAGTTGTGGAATGCCCATGGCGAAATCCAAACTGTTCATTTGCAAAAATTGAATTTTCGTTAATGTGTGACATCATTCTGTTAAGAATAATTCTCTCAAACAGTTTACTTATTGAAGAAAGCAAACTGATTGGTCGATAACTTGAAACTTCAGCTGGGTTCTTATCCGGTTTTAAAATGGGAGTAATTTTTGCATTTTTCCATAATTTGGGAAAATATGCAATTTTGAAGCAGCAATTGATAATTTTTACTAAAAATTCCATTGTGCTCTCAGGGAGATGTTTGATTAGTATATTAAAGATTCCATCGTCACCAGGTGCTTTCATATTTTTGAAATTTTTAATAATTGATTTAATCTCATTCAAGTTAGTTTCAATTATTTCTGCAGGTAAAAAATTCTGGGAAGAAATTAAATCAAATTGACGTGTGACTTCATTTTCAATTGGACTCACAAAATTCAAATTTGAGTTATGAACACTCTCAAACTGCTGAGCAAGTCTTTGAGCCTTTTGTTCATTGGATACAAGAAAACGTTCACCATCTTTTAAAACTGGAATAGGCTTTGAAGGTTTCTTAAGAATCTTCGACAGCTTCCAAAATGGTTTTGAATATGGTTTCAATTTTTCAACTTTAGTCTCAAAATTTTGATTTCTCAGAAGAGTAAATCTATGTTTAATCTCTTTCTGTAAATCTTTATAAATAGTTTTAAAAACAGGGTCACGAGAACGTTGATATTGACGTCTGCGGACATTTTTCAAACGAATTAGAAGTTGAAGATTTTCGTCAATTATTGGTGAATCAAATTTCATTTGAGCCTTTGGAACAGAATAATTCCTGGCATCAACAATTGCACATTTTAATGCTTCCAAAGCGGAATCAATATTCACTTCGTTTTGCAAATCAAGCTCATTATTGAAATTTCTCTCAATATGAGTTTTGTATCTTTCCCAATTAGCCTTGTTATAATTAAAAACAGAGCTCATAGGGTTTAAAACTGATTCATGTGATAAAGAAAAAGTTATTGGAAGATGATCAGAATCAAAGTCAGCATGTGTGATCAAATCACTACATACATGACTTTGATCTGTAAGCACCAAATCAATTGTTGAAGGGTTTCTTACAGAAGAAAAGCATGTAGGACTATTCGGAGACAAAATAGAATAGTATCCTGAAGAACAATCATTGAATAAAATTTTGCCATTGGAATTACTTTGAGAATTATTCCATGAACGATGTTTAGCGTTAAAATCGCCGATTATGAAAAATTTCGAACGATTTCTGGTGAGTTTTTGTAAATCACCTTTAAAATAATTTTTGAGCTCGCGTGTGCATTGAAATGATAAATATGCTGCGGCAATAAATAAAATCCCAAGTTCAGTTTGAACTTCAATTCCCAAAGTTTCAATAACTTTCGTCTCAAGATGGGGAAGAGCACGATGTTTGATTCGGCGATGAATAACAATTGCAACTCCACCGCCGGAACCCTGAATCCTATCATATCTATGAACCACGTAATTGGGATCATATTTTAATTTTATGTTAGGTTTCAAAAATGTTTCAGTAATAATTGCAATATGCACATTATTTACTGTTAAAAAGTTAAAAAGCTCATTCTCATTGGCCTTCAATGAGCGAGCATTCCAATTTAATATTTTAATTGTTTTATTTAAAATCATTGCTAAATTTTAAATTAGAAACAATTTTAATAGTAAAATTTGTGCCTATTTGAATGGCTTCAAACATTGATTTTGCCTGCAACATGGCGTTCATAAGATCGAACATTGCCTGTTGCAAAAAAGAAAGTTTACCTGCCGTAATAGGCCCCAGGCAGTTGACATTAGAAAAAATATTTTCGGCATCAATATTAGCTGGAGTGATAGGTGTACAATTATTTTCTAGCCTGTTTTGCTTACCCATATTAACGGTCATTTTCGAACTACCAACACTAGGCGGTATAATGTTCGAACTACCTGTAACCTGTGCATAAGTTAAACGGGTATGCAAAGGAGTAGGTAAACTATGCGTCACTGGTACGCTTGGAGAATTTTGTTTTGAAGTTGGTTTTAATTGAGAAATTGAATTTTGTTTACCTTGCCTTGCCTTAACAATTGCTAAACGGACTGGGCATTGATAAAAATTTGACATATGATTGCCGTTACAATTCGCACAGCGAAAATTTTTACTCTCTTTCACAGGACATGTGTCCTTTTTGTGAGAAGAGTCTCCACAATTAAGACATTTTTGGTCCATGTTACAGAATTTGGAACCATGGCCATAACGTTGGCAAGTACGGCATTGGGTGATATGCTTTTCACCTCCGCCATACTTCCTATAAATTTCCCACTTTACACGCACATTATACAAAGCATGTGCTTTTTCAAAAAATTTTAAGTTGTTAACCTCATTGCGGTTAAAATGAATTAAATAATTAACAAGGGAAATTCCAGTTCTCTGACTGTTTTCGCCTCGTGATTTTTGTTTCATTAGAATTACTTGGGTAGGGGCTATGCCAAGTAATTCTGTTAAAGTAAGTTTGATCTCATCAACGGTTTGATCGTTGGTGAGACCTTTCAAGACAACCTTGAACGGCTTGGCGTTCTTGGTGTCATATGTAAAAAATTTGTACATCTTGTCAGTTAAATACTGAACAAGACGATCACGACCCTTTACTGAGTCGGCTAATAAGCGGCATTCACCTCTACGGCCAATTTGATAGGTAACTTTAACGTCAGAAACAAACGTTGAAAGTTCCTTTTTGAATATATTAAATTCAGAAGAAATAGTTACCACAATAGGTGGAACTTTCTCCTTTTTTAAAGATTTTATATTTTGTATAGTTTCGTTATTAATAACTTCCATTTCACCAGCTTCTTGCTCAGGCAAAATATCAAAAGGATTGTCACTACAGACACTCGATGTGTCAGAAAGAGATGCCTCTCTTTTCCTCCCCGCAGCGATGCGAGGTTTCTTTTTTCGTCCAGCCATTTCAGGTGATACGAAAAAAGTTAAAACAAATGTTAAATTCAAAAGTAGGTAGTCTTGAGAAAGACTGATGGGAAATAACTTTCAGGTAATCTTTAAAAGACACACTGACAAAACACAAACTTTGAAGCTATAGGCAGTCAAAGACCAGTCCACAAGCAACCGAAAAAACGTCTGATCTGTAGGACAGTTCAAGACGCACTGAGCTACCCTTTTCAGATCTTCTGTTATTGGGGTGAGTGTTGTAAAGATTTCCGAATTTGAGCACGCTTCTTTTTATCAACAATGGCTTGAATGATACTTTCATTGTAGCCATTAAGTTTAGCAATTTCGAAAATATATTCCAGTTCCTTTTGCTTGGCTACTTCACTTAGAAGTAAAGTTTCCATGCGGTGGATCATATGATGGAAGGATGCCATTTTATGCTGGAAGGGATGGTTTGAAGTGTTAGGTATTACCCGTTTTGTATTCGTGGGTTTCCGATAAATTTCAAATTCCAAGTCCGTAGACTTTCTGACTACAACGACGTCCAAGAAAGGGAGTCTGTTGTTAAGTTCTTTTTCAATTGTGAAGTTTATATTTTTATGGGTATTATTAAGGGATATGAAAAAAGTTTCAAGATCCGCCCTTTTCAAAATACAAAAAATATCATCCACATACCTCCACCACTGAATTGGTAAGATGTTCCTCTTCTCTAATGTACTTTCTATATTTGCCATGAAGAGCTCACATAGAAAGGGAGAAAGAGGATTCCCCATTGGTGCCCCTTTAGTCTGTTTGTAAAATTTACCACGAAATGTGAAGTAGTTTTCTTTCATGCAAAGGCGTGAAAGTTTTAACAAACTGTCAACTTTCTTTTTCCAAGTATTATCAAAATATTGGGAAAGAAGCCTCAGTCCTCTAAAAGGTTTAAGGTTTCATTCACTGGAACGCTAGGAAATAAGGCCGTAACGTCAAATGAAACCATTATCTCATCAGATTGGATGTTACCCGAGGATCTTAAATTTTCAACGAAATCTCCGGTGCTCTTTACTGATCGACTTGGAAATTTATGGGGCATGGCTTGAAATTCTTTTACCAGCCATTTAGCCAATTTTTCTGTGGGAGTCCCTACCGCTGAGATAATTTCTCTCATTTCCTTTTCAGGTTTGTGAATTTTGGGGAGACCCTTTATTCTTGGAAGAACTGGATTTGAAACACGAAGATTTTGTAACGCATTACCCAAAACGGGTTTGCATTCTTTTATTGTATTTTCGACACGTTTTACCATATCAGCAAGAGGATTAAGTCGCAGTTGCCAATATGGACCTTTATCAATTTTGTGGGTTATTTGTTCATCATAGTCAGACTTTTCCATGATGACGGTTTTGTTCCCCTTATCTGCTTTTAAATAGAAAACAGGTTTTTTACGTAATTCCTCAACTGTCTTTATATCAGACGGATTTCATGACGTGGCAGTGTCTTAGTAATTTTTGAAAAAATTTGGCGTACTTCACCAGTTTGTTCTGTGGAAAGTTTACAACTGTCCATCCCAGCTTCTATATCGATGATCGATTGTTCAATATTGGGTCGTGAAGGAATTGCGAAGTTTAGGCCCATATTTAGAAAATTTTGCAGGGGTTGTGGAAACTCGTACGAAGACCTATTGACCACAAAGTCGTCAATGAGGTGTACTTTGGCTGTCTTTCTACTACTGTTATTTCGTAGAAGCAGTTGATTTAACTTTTTCAATCCCAAGTTTCGTTTTCTTTCCCCTTCACACTTTTCGGCTACTTTAATTTTGGTTAGAAAATTTTGGAATTCAAATGGAAATTCTTTGGCTAGTTTTAAATGAAGTGTATGTTTCATAATGGAGGGGGCTATAGGACTTTTAACTTTTACTCTATGACTCGTGGGAGTGACATGATATTTCAAACAATTTTTAAGAAAGGAAAGGATTTACGCTTTGCTCTTTACCAGTCCACATAAGCACTGAGGAAGACTGTACGTCACAGTCGAAATATATATTTGCGGACTGAATTTCAATATTTATTTCCAAAAAAATTAGTAGAGTATAACGGAAACCGATAACTATTTCTTTGATTGCTTCCTTTAAGCTTGAAGCATAACTGGCAGTATGTGACCTACGCGATCAAATATTTTACGCTATCCTCCGAAACCCTACTTGTAGCAGAAGTTTTAGATCATACCAATCCATCCTGCGAAATGTCATTGACGCTTGGGTCAAACCGTCGAATCCATAAAGTTTTGTGGATATAAAGTGTCTTGCCAAAGTAATCGTTTAATGTGCGTAAAAATTATCGAATTTCCGTTTGTTAAATATTGAGTGTTTTTTATTAAAACAAGTCTCATTAACTGATAGCATGGGGTATTGAATTGTTGACAGTGTGACAGATGTCAGCGGTTTAAAACAACAAGAAATACAACACCGGTGCGGAGAACGAAAAGTTGGTCTATATTAGCTAGTTGTGTTCAGGTTTCGCTGGTGTAAATCTAGTATAAAGTTGTTTCAAAAATAGACCACCGCTGAAGATGCCCTAAGTAGCTAATGAAATGACAAGGAACGTAAATAAGCATCGGAAACAGAAAGTGACAACAACAATAACAACAAAGTCAGATCGATTGTATCCGTTAGTGTCGACTGTGCTTGGGGAGAGAGGTAGTGATTGGCTGCGCGGTATGATTTAGACAATCGATATTAATTACCAATTTTTCAATAGTGTATCTCAAACAATAGTTTGTTTTTGTTACATAAATTAAACCGTAAAAGAATTTCTGATCGATTGATGCCAAAACCTCGAAAACCTGATTATAAATGACTGAAAAATAAGCGCTCAAAACCTGACCACTTTTCCCTGGTTTTCCCTGGTTGAATTACTAGATTTTCAAATTCAGGTGCCTAACTTCGATATAGACGTTAGTCAACGTCAAAAAACGAAAACAACAATTAGGTGTAATACGTAACTTTCTTGTAGCTGAAACTGGAGAAAATTTTAATAATTTTAATTCGACGGCAGTTTTCAATTTACTGGAGGTCAGTTTTAGTGACTGTCCCAATTAAAATTACTCTGCACTATGAAGTCAAGAGTAGATGCTTTAGGAACGTATTTAATAACATCGTTACCTAAATTAATTGCAAAAAGATTGTTTATTTTTCGATTTTGGGAGATTAGGATCATCTTGGTTATTAAGAATTAATTGGTAAAAGATTACTATCAGACCTGGCGAAAAATCGTGATAAATCATCATTAATGAGATCGGCCACCGAGTCCAAAGAAAAGTCGAACGTCATCGGCAAACATATGTATTTTATAGTTTTCCAAGATACTGGGCAAACTATCAATGAACATTGCGAAAAGCAGTTGCCCGGGAATCGGTCCTTGCGGTACACTTGATAAAATCAATCATGGAAGGGTTATGTTACAATTTTTTCTCCAATCGGTATCGAAGTCGCCAACGTTCACAGTGTGGAGATAATTTAATGAGTACATACTCTGTCAATTTTTCCATGAAATAGCTCTAAGCAATTTGAACTAGGAGAGTTCTAATATGTTTCTAGAAAAAAATGTTTTGGCTGTAGTGCGTACTTCAAGCAACATATATTCAGTGTTCTTTGAATAATGGACACCTGCTATTAGTTCAGATGATGATAACAACACAATCATAATGTAGCCATCATATGTCCTCTGTGTGTCAAGTTTCCGTAACACAAATGATATCTATTCTACTTACGTTTACTGATTTTGAATTCATCTAATTGGACCGGGCATTACCTTGGTCAGCTAGCATTAGCATTTTCGGTCAGACAGCATTTCGTAAGAAAAAATATATATGTCCTACACCACTCCCTACATCCGAAGTTGTTGAATTAAATGTTTTTTAAAAATCTGGGAATTTAAGCTTTTATGGCAATAGTAAATAATTTTTCAGATTGTTGAATGCGTAAGGGCTTATTGACATTGTACGAAATTGTTTTTTTTTCCTTTAGTAATTGATTTAATGCGTGTGCTATTTTTGCAAAACGAATTTGGAACGAATTTGCGCTAGTTGTTACAGAATTACAACACTCTTCCGATCGAGATTGATACCAGCTTACTTCTTGTGTCAAATGGGAACGCTTTTAAAGCTTTAATCAGTCTTTGTTGCAATCACAGTTCATTGAACGTTGCAGTTTAATCTCCCGGATTTTTTACCCATTAGTTATTGCAGATCTCTTTTGTTCGCGTTCATGTTTTCCGCATGATAGATTGCTTACTGGTGCTAGTGTTCTTCAAGGAAGTGTCTTGGGCCCAATTTTATACAATAATTTTGCCTCCGATTTTTAAAATTACCAATAATAGCAAATCTATTTTTTAAACTATAACGGTAAATTATCCCCTTTGTACGTAAACATATATATATACACTGAGATGGACTGTCATTCCTTCCACTTGTGCTGTAATGAAGGAGGTCAACACTATTATGCTAACAGCTTCAGCTTGACCGCAGTAAATACAATCTCCATTAGTTGCGCTCAAAATCCCCTCAATATGGCCTTTCATTTTCACTTCATTTCGCCAGTTCAAGTGGAAGAAATTGTGAAAGCTGCACCAACCGTCGTTGCTCATAAATGTAAGCTGGCGTGCAGTGAAGTATGTGCGTGTATGTGTGTAGTTCCTGCAGCAAGAGCAAACAACCTTCTTCGCACAGCCCGTTGTGCCTGTCTGAATGTGCAAAAACCAAACATTATTCCTATCGACTGGAAGTCAATTGGAACTGAACCTGAAACCAGGTGGATGGAATCACTACCCATTATGAGTGCACGTCGAAGTTCAATCGGTTGTTAACGGCACATGGAGTGTGCAACTGAGATAGCCAATATGTGTCGACTTGCCAAACTAATGCAATAACAGTTCGTAGTTTCAATTTTAGTATTCCAAACCTTTACATGATTAAACAAATCCTACATTCTATGAACGTATTCTCACATTTTCAGGAGTAAATCCAATCGCTGTATAATAGTTTTGGATGCACATTAATAATACATCAAGCCTCGCAAGTATAGTGCCAAACTTTTACTTGTAGATGGAAAGTTGTTTCCGTGCCCAGCCTAGAAGGGAAAACATTTATCTTCCCATCAAGCGTCTACCTGTGGCTAGCAATAGCCCATTCGGAAGGAGGTTTATTGATATTTGACAGAACATACAACACAGTAGAAACAGCCGAAGGTGTCCCTTTTGTCCCTGTTGGCACAGTTCTAGTGATGGCATGTTGCTTTAACACAACAATGAAGCTGGTAAACAATAAGGCGAAGATCAATTCTAACGTAACGATGTAAAGTTCGTAGCCAGTTGCTGAGCTGTAGGGCGTCGTTATACGCATACAGACCCACACACACATAACAGGACTGATGCGAAACATTTGAATGAAGAGAAGTGAGTCCACCCAACCCCCGCCTTTCTACCCACCAATCGGAACAAAAGCTTCATGCAAAGTTTATAAGCCGGTAAGAGATCGTCAATTTTGCTCAGTTCTCCGGAGACCGATATCAATACCACGGGTGCAATCGTCATATTTACTGCAAACTAATTTAATTATAATGAGTCCACCGGGAGGAGCAGGGCAGGAAATCGGTTTCGGGGGGTGGTGTTTTGCCAACGAGAAAGGGTGTGCCGAATAATGGGCCATCTTTCTTCTATCCCAGCTGAACAATCATTCTCACATTTTCGTCCGGATGAAAGAGATGGGAATCGTTGGGTTTGGGATGTTGAACTTGCTAGGAGGGTTGCAAACTTGTCTATGGAATGTTAAAGCTGTTGTATTTATACTGGGAATAGTTATACTGGGCACTATCATTTCGCGAAATTTTCGGTAAACTGGTTGCTAAGAGAGTGAATGCATTTGAATGCAAATATAAATAATAAGTTCAAAGTTTATTGGTAAAATACTGCTGATCAGGAATTTAAAATCGCTGATAAACATATCAATCAAACATCCTTCATGACCGCTACACTAGAAATATATATTCGCAGTATATTCTGTCTACAAATTGGCTTCAAAAACAGATCAACACAACCGATACAGGAAGAGAATGAAATGCGAAAAGTTACAGTAGCAACTTTTACGGTTTTGAAAAAATATAATTAAAACATCACGAAATAATTCTAGCAGAACACAAACTCCACAATTCACCAGTCGAATTAGCAGCTCCGAAACCAAACAAAACAGGAAAGAGACTTGCTACGCGAAGACAACTATTTAGCGAAATCCACCGAGAATCCACCCAGAATGCTTACCTTTTATTCCTTCAGCAACTAAGCAATGAAAATGTTAAACATCATCCAACATTTTGGAAACTACCGTTGGGATGTAGGCCCCCACTCTCAGACGGGATCACCTCGCTTCGGTCGGATGGAGATTCTTTCACCGTTCTCACTCACTCTCTCTCCACTCCAGTCGCACCGGGCTGTGGATGTTGGAATAGATTTTCCACTCCGATGACGACGGCCGGGTCGGACCCATCTGGCGCCGTCCGCTAGGTTACAGCCCCTAGTAAGCAACTTGGGAATAATATCGCTTTGTGCCTCTCTGGTTTGGTCATAAATTATGCCAACTACTAAATAGCACAATAAACCTCATTCTAAGTTTCGGAACGTAATCGGAACCGGAATCCCGGTAGGAAATGCGCCCTGGCTGGAGCACATTCGACGCATGCCACTCTGTGTGTGTGTGTCTGTGCGTGTGGTGGACTTAGTTCTGGTATTCGAATCCTTTCACAACTGGGAAATTTTCAGCATCCCTTCGGCATAGAAGAGAACAAATTACCGGAGCAAGTGATTAAAATGATAATAATAAAATGATTTTAAATCGGTCCCCAACTATATATTCTAGCTTCAGATCCGTCCTGTCATTCGGTATGCTCCTGTCGTATGAGACCGGACTGCACGACACAAAACTAGATGGCGGTCATCTAGAATGGATGAATACCAAATGCTTTCCTATTAGCCAAAACGGTACTGTCTTTACTAGAGAACGTAAATCTAATGTGTTGAATAAAGGATTCATTGTTTATTCTCGCACCACGGGATTGTATCGTTGGAAAATTGACCATAGAGATGAAATTATTAACTTGCATTTCAGTCCCATGCAGTTACGCATTCCGACAGTCACATTTTCCAGTTGTATAATCCGATAGAGTTTCAGTCTCACCATATATGTGACCCGATGGAATGGAGCATGAATCGGAAAAAAATGAAAACATTGAGTAAACCTCATTTTCTGGCCCATAAAACGTTCAACGCAAACCGCCATTTTTAATTTAATTAATTTCAATCTAAACGACGGCAGACTTCGGCTGTTGGTTGACAGGATGTTTTTCTGCCGCCCCGCCCCCCAAACGACCCTCTTCGCACCCTACTGTACAGCAGCAGCTAGGAGTGAATAGTCTCGGCCATGACGAAACCCATCAGCATCAAAGCAGGAGAACAACTTTCCAAGAAGCTATGGACCGGTTGTGACAGGGCACTTTTGAAGTAGAATACTTCTCTCAGGAAGTTCGGCTACATAGGGATGTGAAATGAAAATCTAAAACCGAAAAAAGTGAAAAATATGTCCAATTTCAAATGCTAATAAATCGGTTAGTATTCGATGGATTTCCTTCGTTCTTGCAGCAATAGATTGGAAAATCTTCTAAGATTCTTCCCAAAATAAGATAATTGTAATTTTATTATTCACACTATTGTACTATTGAAAATAGTCAAGCCTTGTCAAAACGAAAACTTCGACCTCTGATTGGTCGTTATATGCTTGCTTCCCAAGCACGGTCGACAGGATCATATACCTTGCAATTGAAAACATGCTATTTGGCCTATATAAGAGCCTGTTTCAGCCGGAGCCGCTCATAATAGTTCTAGACAGCGACAACAGCAGTCGTCCTTCCTTGGCAGCAGCTCTAGCCCTGTGGTCGGTCACCACGTCTCAGGAGCAGCGCGGTTTTTCTCAGCGTTTGTCGCCAGATAGCCATTATCCCCCCCGTGTTGGGGCAGCATGATGATTGCCATCAGGAAATCCAATTTTGGAAATCAAAATGCTTTTTTGAAGGCAAATAAACAAGTCATTGAAAGTTAATAGTTTTTGACAAAGCAAGCAAGCATTCTGGGTTGCATCCTAACAATTTAAATTTGTCGCACCCGTCTAATTTACTGAATGTGAAATAGCTTCCACAGTGCATGTTGTCCGTGTATCTTAATTCTCCCAATGTTAGGGCAGCTTACAGGTTGTAATTAGCAACCGATTTTGAACCGCAACATGCTTTTTTCAAGGCAAATAAAAAAAATAATTGAAGGTTAATAATTTTCTGGCATCAACACAAGCAGACATTCTGTGCGGATGCAATCAAATTCTGTTGTAGTTGTCTAATTTTCACTTTATTTAGTAAACCCCCCACTGTAGGGGCAGCGTAAAGGCTGCGATCAGCATAACCGACATTGAATAATAAACTGCCCTGTTAGTACGCATTAACAAAAGCAGTTAGTTCGACTATGCAGAGCTAATATGAAGTCGATTCAATCAATCAGCATTAACAGAATTTTGTCGTCTCCCAGCTGCCAAGTTGCAACATGATGCAACACGCAACAGCGAGCAAACGAAATCGCTTGATGTTACAAACCGCAATAAGATACGGGTTAAAACCGTTGCGTGTGTGAGAGCACCATCGGTGTTTATTCGCTGGATACACTATCTACTGAACGCAATAATCTGCTTACATGCGACATGGGGACGGGAACATTTTCTTCAACCAAGCTGCACAACACGACACAAAACATGTTATTTTGTTGCTTCAATGACAGTGCTATCGGTCCGGCTCGACAAGAAATCATTTTTGTGCATCCGTGCTACGAAACTGAGGAAAAACTTTAGAAACTGAAAAAAGAGGTGGAGCTTATCAAATAATCGCTCTGAACCAGAATGAAGTCACACATATTTTTCAAGTTATATCATTCCACCCCGTACGTAAAATAATTCATTCCTATTTTCATCCCTATATAAGAGCCTGTTTTAGTCGAAGCCGCTCATAGCAGTTCTGAACAGTGACGACAGCAGTCCTCCCTTAGCAGCAGCGGGAGCGAGCAGTGGGTACCATCGATAGCGGATAGCGGCCACAACTGTGGCATGGCTGCGAATAAGCGTAGCAGTTTCAGCGGATCTCACCATCGAAAGCAGCAGGGCCAGCAGATGCAGGTACAGCGGATACCAATGGCGGCCACAACTGTGGCATGGCTACGGATAGCGTTGCAGTTGCTCAGCAGTTGGGCCAGCGTATAGCGGCCACAACTGTGGCATGGCTATGCATGGCGTAGCTGTTGCAGCGGGTATATCAGCATCGATAGTAGCAGGGTCAGCTGATGCAACGACACTCCCTTCACTAAAATGCTGTTTCAGTGTGGTAGCGGGAAGCATCAGCAGCAGGCTTGCATGAAGTGAATACATCAGCCAGCAACTTTCTCTAAGGCCTCTGCCATAGTAGACGCGAAAAGCGGCGCGAACCGATTCGCTCGGCCGTAGGTTGATGTACAGCTCTACTGATGGCTGTACATTAACCTACAGCTGAGCGAATCGGTTCGCGTCTATTATGGCAGAGGCCTAATGGGAAAGTTGTATCAGTTTGTTCAGAAGAATATTATTGTCGGTAATATTACAGAGATGCGATTGCGTAAATCCGATTTTTAATTGAACAATTGTTCTTTTGAGAACAAATAACACACTTATTTGAAGAGTTAATAGCTTTTGGTACCAATAGCAGTATAGTGACAGCCTCAGCGGTAGATGCAGATGCAGCCGGTACTTCCCTGAGGCCGATGTAAAAGTAAATGGGAGCAGCACGGCGAAACAGTTCGGGTTTAGCTTAGACGCGCGTCATTTTTCGTTGTTGAATTCCCCACATGAAACGACGCGCTTTCGTATGATAGCGGTGGTGTTAGCGGTAGATGCATTTGCCAACACTTCCTCCAGTAAAGCCGTGTCTAGTTTTCAATGTGAAAACACCTTTCTCATTGTGTTGACCGTGCGCCTTAGTCCTCACTATCAAGGTAACACAGAGATGTAAGATAAACACTACATCCTATGATAAATTGAACAATTGTTCTTATAAGGACAACAAATGAATTAATGAAGATTTAATTTTGAATTAGAATACTTCTCTCAGGAAGTTCGGCTACATAGGGATGTAAAATGTAAATCTAAAACTGAAAAAAGTGAGAAAAATTTCAAATGCTAATAAATCGGTTAGTTTTCGATGGATTTCCTTCGTTTGTGCAGCAATCGATTAGAAAATCTTCTAAGATTCCTACCAAATGCATGAAATTGCAATTTTATCATTCGAACTATTGTACTATTGAAAACTTCTAAGCCTTGTCAAAGTACAAAACTCGACCTCTGATTGGTCGTTATACCGCGCTTTTTTTAATATTTTCTCGTTTTGCGCTATAATCCAAAGTTAATTATCTTCATCTACATGCATACTCTGACTATTATTACGTGTTTGCGTCGCTTAGTGTTTGGCTACGGTCATGCAGAACGCAAATAACGGCGCGATGCGATTCGGCAAGACGAAATCTGTTGAAATGTATAGCTCTACTTCGCCTTAAAAAGAGCTGTACATTTCACCACGGTAAGGCGAATCGCATCGCGCCGGCATTCGCGTTCTGCATAACCGTACACGCAAAACTTTTCCTTATTACTTTTAAAGCAATAGCGCAAAATTACCTTTTAGGTAACAAATCCATTACTTAAAAAGCAATAAAATTCTTCCCCAGTTAAGTAACAACACATACTGTCATATATTTAGCACTTGTTATGAGAGTACGACCATCTAATAATGGTCGTTTCAACCACATGCAACGTTTTTTCTGTCGAAAAATGCTCCCTTTCCACCTCAAGTCAAAAAAAATCACACACCGTCGCATAAGTTGCACATGTTACAAGTTTTTTCAATCTCCAATTCATCCGGTGGGCGTGTATTAGTTCGCTCGTTGTATGCATACGGAGTAGCGAAAAAATATGACAAGAGCTGCCAAGCAACATTTTCCCCGTCATAGAGTATGCAAACGTTGATGATTTCAAAGACTTGAAATGCGCCTTAAAATGACATCACGATCTGTAAACTACGTTAAAGAAAAATAAAAACATTCGCTTTCTTGCAAGCTATTTACAGCACATAATCATTGGTTCATGAAAACTCATTTGGACCTGTTTGAATATACAAAACTCGTGCCCATCCAGAACAATATTCGCAACTTCGGCAACTCTGGTCAGACAGTATTACATATTTCCATTTCAAGTAAACACTAGGGGACGAAACGAAAGTGTTTCTAATTGGACATTTGAGGTTGACGGTTGAGATTCTGATTATGTGTGGATGAAGGGAGACAAAAATGGCAACCAGATCGTTGCATCAATACAAATGCAGCGAGTGAAGTTTTGCCAACACATGCATTGCGGTGCTTGGCTGTATGTTCTCCTGCAGAAACACATACAAGCGTGTGGCCGTCAGAAATTTTGTTACTTTTTGTTTGTTACTTTTTGTGCATAATGCGCAGTCATAAGACACAAAAAGTAACAAAAAATTGCCCAAAAGTAATAAAATATTCCCCGTTTGCGTTGGATGTAGCCTTTGTTCCGTTCCCGTTTAATGATGTCGTATTAAATGTGCATATTACAATTCGGCAGCACTTCAACTTCTCATTTGCACAAAATTTAAAAATATCCAATGAACTTCATTCAAAATATCAGACAAAAAAAAATTACAATACTGCCAATGAACGGTCAACGTTTATTTACTAGAAAAAATGACTGACACGCAAGCAGTCAGGTTATCTTTCTTGTAAAAGTATTCTACTTCAACCTTGCGGTCGTGGCTTTGCATACAACCTTCTTGTGATTTTTTCTATTGATAGTGAACTATGTGTACTGTAGTTGAACTGAAATGCTGAAAATTCATTCGCTGCTTCGATTGAATACACGTGGTCTCCCTCAGAAGGACGGTGATTTCTACAAAGCTATGATTCAATCGAATTATTATGCCTTAATTCCTGTTTTCTTCGAAGGCAGAAAAACTTGGATATTGGAAGAACATCTCCCATGATCAATGACGCTGGATTGAAGCTCGTTCAGTTCCTCGTCATTGTAAATTGTCACTTGCAGGATGATTTTATTCTATCATCTCCAGCAGTGTTTTCTGCCAATTTCAATACTTCTGCAGCGAGGGTCCTGCTTGGGTGCTTGCTGGCGTGGAACCACAGGCCTTCACACCGACAGATTCGTCGAACAGCGCTATACGGTACCTTCTACGGAGAACTTCTTAGCCAAATCGCGCAGGGTGATCCCAGGGTTCGTCCGAATTGCTCTGCAGACTTTCAATCGTAGCTGCTTGTCAATCGTTCCACTCCTGCGGATGCTGGGATCAGCGCGATCCTGCGTAAGAGTTTCAATAAATCGTTTCAACACGCTCTTTACGGTTGATTTGCGGAGTTTGAAGCACTTCGCAAGTTTTGCACCTGACCACGTCGGATTTTCAACCTGAGTGTGCAGCATTTTCTCACGTCTTTAACGTTCCATCGTCGAAAATTTTTAATCCACTAGCTCGAATTTGATGAAACTTTACCACAATGTAAACTAACCTTCCTCATCACTTCCTATCAATGCACAATGGTCCAGAACCCTAATTTAGGGGGAAATCTGGGTCTAGAGCTCTATAGCAATATTTTAGAGAAAAACTTTCTTCTACAAAGTTGTTACATATGATAAAGCGCTTATTGAACAATTATCAAAAATTAGGGTGACCAAAAATTTGGATGCAATCAAGTATTTAACTCTTTTATCTTTGTAGATAAAAGAAAACTTTTTCTACAATGTTATAGCGACAAAAATTTGAGGTTACTTTGTAAAAAAAGATTTTCTTTATCTTTGAAAACAACCGATTTATATTGAAAAAACACATTTTGCGCTCTAACTTCTTTATTTGAAATTTCACCTTAAAACTGTTTCTTAACGACTTTTAGAGCTTTTTAAGAGAAACAATTTGCAATGCTGGTATTGTAAATATCTCAATTCTATTCAAGGTTATCAATGTTTTTCATCAAAAAACATGCGTTTTTCATTTGTTTGTCATTCTTTTCGGGGCAAACATAAAAAAAATCTCTTTGTCTCATTTTGAAGGGCATTCTTGACTCTATAATGGAGGAATTTTTAAAAATATGTTATTTTTTAAATTTGAGTTAATTCAACTTAAAAACATGACAAAAATTTAAATAATTTTATATATTACGCATATGATAGCACGCAGATATATTTTTCTGGCATTTTTTATTATAACTAGAAATAATTACCTTCAATTTGATCCAAAAAGATTGAAAATCGATCAATTGGTTAAAATTTTATGATTTTTTGACGTAGAGCTACGTTTTACATTAGCATACCAGACAGGGATGCAAACTGAAAAACTGGGACGAAATTTGTCCCTTTTCAAATGCTTATAGGTCGGTTGGTTTTCAACCGATTTTCTTCATTCTTGCAGCAATCTTGCAGTTTTTAACTCGGTACGATCTCTTAACTGCTGAATCCGGTTCACGAAATTCACAACCCTTCATTACCCAAGTAAAAATATTGGTTTTATCAAAGTTTTATAGCGCTCAATACAGCCACAAAAGCGCTATAAAACTTTGATAAAAACAGTTGTGTTACTAGGATAATGGAACACTCAATGAACTTGTTAATAGTGTACGTAGCTCTACGTCATTTATGCGGTCGTGTCTTGGATACAACCTCCTACTTTTTTTTAAATTAAATACATCGACAGTCTTTTTTTATGGTCACCCTATTTCGAAGATGGTCACGCAAGGTGTTTCAATTGTACTCAAAATCGCAAGGATTAATCTATGTTGATAATAATCAAACCCGTATTTTTTCGTTGTGTTGTAAGATCTATCTCCGAAATAGGGTGACCATAAAAAACGGCTTTATTCGATGTATTTTATTTAAAAAAATTCATAACTTTTGAACCAGTTGATCGATTTTCGATCTTTTTGCATCAAATTAAAGGTAATTACTGGATATTTACGATATCAGAGTTGTAAATTGTTGCTCTTAAAAAGCTCTAAAAGTCGTTGAAAAACAGTTTTAAGGTGAAACTTGAAATTAAGAAGTAAGAACGCAAAATGTGTTTTTTTCAATATAAATCTGTTGTTTTCAAAGATGGAGAAATTTTTTTTTACAAAGTTACTTAATATTATTGGAGCTATAACATTGTAGAACAAGTTTTTCTTCTATCTACAAAGATAAAAAAGTTAGATACTTGATTGCATCGAAAATTTTGGTCACTCTAATTTTTGATAAGTTTTCAAAAAGCGCTTTATCATATGTAACAACTTTGTAAAAGGAAATATTTCTCTAAAACATTGCTATAGAGCTCTAGACCCAAATTTCCCCCTGAATTTGGTTTCTGGACCATTTTGTGCAATGGTTTCTCGTAACCGCCACTAGAGGCACCACAGTAAATATTAAATGGATCTAACCTTATATCGGAAGTCAGTGGTCGAATGAATGTGATCCAGTGCGATTGTTTTAAATATCTACGCACTAACATGACAAGTGGGAGGGGTCACGCATATAGGATTATGGAAGAAAGTAAGAAAAGTTTGGGCGTTTTTTTTAGGTATGAAGACCAACATTGCGCGCGATGCGCATTAGTTTTGTGTTTACTGTTCCCCGCAAGATTGCTGTTAGCAGGAGAACTAACCAAGCACGCTGGGTCTGAAGTTAAAGCTATTACGAAAGATATTAGCTCAAAGTGAATTGTTTCGCTTCTCCTGTCAAGCACTTATTTCAGATGGCCTTTCTCAAGACCACAAATACGGTTTTGAAGTTATGTCGAATTCCTATCTTCTCTTCTATCTATCTATCTATCTTCTTCTTCTATCTTTATTTATATAAAAGAGAAGTTTTGTATGTATGTATGTATGTATGTTCCAGCATAACTTTCGAAGGCCTGAACCGATTTCAACCAAACTTGGCATACGCGTTCTTTGGACAAAGGAAGTGGTCATAGAAATATTGTATAGAGGGAGGGGTCACCCTTAAAGAAGAAGGGGGTCAAAAGTAATAAATTTTCATACATAATGGAAACCTTTCATTAAAATTTGATGATTTTCGGGTTCTTGGTCATATTTAGAGGCCGGAAGTTGATGTCCAGAGACCGAAACATGATGTTCGATGCCATTTTCAATCCAAGATGGCGACTTCCGGTTTATGGGAAGCCATTCAAAACTGTGGAAAACGCTCACAACCCCCCCAATGTTGGTATTTTTGGAGCAAAAATGACTCTTAAGAACCGGTTATCGGTGTCTGACGATACTTTGAAACTTGGGTTGCCGACTTACGGTTTCTGGTAATCAGCGAAAATTGATAATTGAATTATATACTTGGCAACATGGGTATTTTCGGAATCGAAATGACGTCGTCATACGAAAATCGATCATATATTTCCAAATATTGGCCTCTTTTGGAACGTAGTGCGGTCTGTTTACAGCCGAGAATCGACTTTCGTGCAAATGTTTCTAGAGAAGTGTTTCAAAACATCCAACCTGCTTCGATCCGTTTTTGGAACGATTTCTTGACATATTTCTTGCATAATTGGATGAAAAATATGTTTGGAAAAGTTTCTGAAGCTCAACTATTAAGAGCTCCTAAAATCCAACAATTTATTTAAAAAAAGTTTTGTATGCATGTATGTTCCAGCATAACTCTTGAATGACTGTACCGATTTCAACCAAACTTGGCATACGTGTTCTCTGTGTAGTGGAAGTGGTCATAGAAATATTGGGAAGAGGAAGGAGCAGGGGGTCTTAATTGGTCAGAAAATCAAGTTTTTTAATGCATTATGGGAACTTTCTGAATGAATACGATAGTTTTTAGGCCTTTGGTCATTTCTGGAGACCGAAAATTGATTTCCAGAGACCGGAACATGATGTCGAAAAAAAAAGAGGCAGCTATCAAAGAGGGAGGGGGTCTTAATTTATAAGAAAGTCAGGTCTTGCAGTGTCCTATGGGAATTTTTCGAAAAGGTACGATAACTTTCATGCTCTCGGTCGGTCATGGCCAGAAATTGATGTCTAGGGACCGGAATATAATATCCGATGTTTTTCTAAGACAAAAATGGCAACTTTTGGTTTCTGGGAAGCTGTATAATACAACTGTAGAAAACGTTTACAAACCTCCAAACAATGGTATTCCCGGATCCAGGATGACCTTTAGAAACCAGAAATAAAAGTCCAACGATATTTTTTAAATTCAATATGGCGACTTCCGGTTTCAGAATTTTGTGAAAAACGAATATATGCTCTGCAATATGTATATTTTCGATATCAAGATGACCAGAAGCCGAATATTCATATCCGGCGCAAAAATTTAAGTCGTACATGGCGGATTACATTTTCTGAAAGGTTACTAGAATACAGAAAAAGGCTTGGACATTATATTGAAACGTTGTTTTGAATTCAATTTCGCCATTTCTGCTTTCTGTTAAGCTGTGTGAAACTGAGTAAAATGGTTAAATAATGTCAATATTTCTAGAAAGAGAACTATGTTCAGAAAATGACAACGGGCCTCCAACGCTATTTTCAAATTCAAGAAGAAAAATATTCAAGTTCTCCCTAAT
Source organism: Wyeomyia smithii (assembly GCF_029784165.1). Lineage (NCBI taxonomy): Eukaryota > Metazoa > Arthropoda > Insecta > Diptera > Culicidae > Wyeomyia > Wyeomyia smithii. The sequence continues at coordinate 6,259,245 of NC_073696.1, forward strand.
ATGAGGTTCATAGGTCAGAACTGACTCCCCAAAACCGAAAATTGGTGTCCAAACGTTTGGTATAGCGAGGGTTGTTTTTCTGCATTGGAAGTTATTCAAAACTTGAGGAAAATGTGAAGATAGTCCCCGTATCTCCAAATTGTTAATTAATTCATGAAGACTGATGTCGAACTACAAGGATGATATTGATATTGTTTACACAAAAAAGTAAAACGAAAAGACAAGCAAGCAATAACTTTTACTATCAGATTATGTAATTTCAGTCTAATTTGATTTTATTGTAAGATAATCGATACCGTCGAAGATGCTGATGAGGCAATCCATTTTCCAACGGAATTTTTGAACTCCTCAACCCAGCTGGAATGCCACCCCATCGATTGTTAATCAACGAGAAAGGTGGTATATAAGCAAGTTTATAACTAAAATAGAAATATTATTTGAAATGATGGATTGGAAAAAGTATATGGAAATATAGAAAATTGTAGAAAAAGCAGAAATTTTTACACGAGCAAGGCCGGGTACATTCAGCTAGTGCAATAATAAAATGTGTGGTTATATGAAGTGGTTGTTTTACATCATTGCGAGCACGCGATGGTTTAACTATGATCTAATTTTCTATGAATGTTGTTCACTTCACAATGAAAAAAAGTTTCAAAAATTAATTTTAAACTAAAAAAATTTGTTCTCTATTCAATGAGATATTAATGACTGAAATCTGTCCAGTGGTAACAAAGCTCATCCTGCCGTTTCACTGTATTTCCGATGTTTTGAAATGGCACCCTACTGAGTGTGGCCTATAAGCAATTTTATGATCTGTAAATTTTCCGTATTGTCTCCCAGATGGTCTCGAGCTACGATGCTGGCCTAACAAGCCAGTCGTCGCAGGTTCGAGGGTCGGCTCGGGAGAGCCTTTTAGTGTCAGTAGGATCGTAACGCTAGCCCCGTCATTGTCCTGTAAAATAAACGGTTGTCTGCGAGGTCTGTATATAAAGAAACAGAAGCTCGAGTTCCGAATCGGAATGTAGCACCAAGGCTTTGCTTTTTTGCTTTTAAATTTCGTAATTTTCGTATTTTTTCACTTGTTAGAATTTGCAGCTTTCATTAGGCAGCTTATGTTTTATTTTTAACTCTTCCTTCATCATGTCACAACCGCCATGTAATACTTCCACTAGACTACTTCACGATTACTATTCCATCAAGGCGGTTGGCGTCATATGTTTTAAAGTCGGTCTAGAGCAGACGGATTCTTGCGGAAAATCCATAACTGCACACTGATTAATTTTGCTGATTTCTTGCTCTAAATTAATAACGTTCACACATTTGATTTTAATGATATACTTTATCCGGAAAAGTTTTGAGGCATTTTAATGCGCTTCTATTACAATGGACGATTAAGTGATTATTTCACCTTGAAGTGATATGAAGAATTTTTTTAGGGCAGTAAGATAGACAGCCAGTTTCTTCAAAAAAGTTTGATCTAATGCTAAAAGTCAAATTTCTATCTTTTGTATTCGAAAAGACTTTCTAATAACAAAGTTATTAACGATACCGAAACACCTATTTTGCCACACATTTTACCTCGCCATAGCTCAACATCAAAAAGTTAGTTACCCATGATCGGTTTTGGAAGGTTAGTTGAACTGTAAATTACTCAGTAGCAGGGTTGATATTTGTTGACACTCTTGAGTGAAAGTGAAAAAAAGCATCCATAAACGTTATTTTTTTACAATCCTTTCAGAGTTCTCCCTTCCCGCTTTTTGCATGGAAGTGAACTGTCAAAACACCTCATTGTATTTCATGCGATGGAAGTAAGACAACAAAACCAGTTTATCAGTTAACGAAAATTGTCAAGGCATCGGTCAGTGTCAGTGAAAAAGTGTTTCGGTGAGGTTCATTTTGGTTGAGTGGACTGTTTGTTTTTCGCTTTGAAGTGAAGATCATTTGGTTGGATTTGTCGTCAAATTTTATTCCGTAACCGTAAACGATGCGCGCGATCTATTTCATCTGAGTATAACAGCACGTTACTAGGACGAAAATCTAGTGTATCTGAAAGTGTGCTGCGATCATAGGAAGTGAAAATTGAAAATGATTGGCTGTAATTTTCGAAGAATTTTGCCGGGGAAAATGACTTTTATCAGCACTGCTCAGTAGTACGCAGAAATAGGTAGATAGCTTAGATTTTAAAAGAACATATATTCTACTTCCGAACTAATATAAAATATTTTGTCTAATAAAGTCTTTCGATCGTTTTAATAAAGAAAATTCTTCTGTATGAAGATTCAAACTTTTTCAAACACCTTTGTTATTTTTGCAGATAACGTTTTACAATCTTCAGCAAAATTATGAGTCCAAGAGAATCGCAAAATCTTGTAGAATGATTGAAAATTGTGAAAAATCATGAGAAAAGGTTGTGAATTAATCACTCAATCATCCATTTTAAAAAAAGCGCAATAAAATGCATAGAAATTTTTCCAAACGAAACATATCAATAAAATAAAATATGTGGACGTTATTAATTGAGAGCACGAAATTAGCAGAATTAAACACTGTGCTTGATGGATTGGAAAAGTATAAAATTTCAAGATCTCAGAATTTCTGGTTAAAAAATATATTTGATATTTAATTACTAAATTACTTAAGTTAAATCCATGTCCACAAAACTTCAAATCCACAAGCCAAAAAGTCCACAAGTCTACAAGCCCAAAAATCTACAAGTCCATAAGATCAATAGTACAGACGCTCAAAAGTTCCAAAGTCTACAAGTCTCAAAATTCACAGATTCACTAACTTGAAAGTTCTTACATCTACAATTCCAAAATTCTAAAAATTTATAAGTCAAAAATCCCAAATTCCGCAAACCTTGCTTTCTCACAAGTCCAAAAATGCGAAAATTCCTACCCCAAAAACTCACAAATCCACTAGCCCATGTTACTACAAACCCAAAAGTCCACAGATTCACTAACCTGAAAGTTTTCACATCCACAAGTCCAAAAGTCTAAAAGCCGAAAATTCCACAACCTAAAAGTGCAAAATTTTATGAGTTCTAAGGTCTACTCCAAATATCCAAAAGTCCAAAGCTAGAGAAGCCCATTTGTCCAAATTCCACAAACCAAAAAGTCTAATAATCCAAAGATCCGAAAGTTCATAGATACACAAGCCTAAAAGTGCTCACGTCCACAGGTCCAATAATCCAAAAATTCCAAAAGTCCAAAGATCCTAAGGCCACAAGCTCAAAAATTCACTAGTGCACAAACCTAAAAGACAAAAAGTCCAGGAGTCCTAAAAACCACAGATTAAATCACCTCATAGTTCTCACATCCACAAGTCCAAAAGTCCAATATTCCAAAAGTCTGAAGGTCCAAATGTCCAAAGATCTAAAGTCCGCAGGCCCAAGCGTATACAAATTCATAAGTACAAACATCTAAAAGTCTAGAGATTCACTATCCTGAAAGTACTCCTATCCACAAGTCCAAAATTATAAAATTCCAAGGAACCGAAAGTGCACAGATCCAATGATCTAAAAGTCCACAGATTCACAAGCCCAAAAGTCTTCACGTCCACATGTAAAATAGTCCAGAGGCTTACAAACTTAGATTTCCACAGATCCGCAAACCTAAACGTTTTTACGTCCACAAGTCCTAAAATTCCAAACCAAAAATGCCAAGTCCACAAGCCCATAACTGTACAAATCCACAAGCCCAAAAACGCACAAGTCCAGAAATCCAAAGGCGGTATCCATGAATTACTTAACACTCGTAGGGAGGGGAGGTTTTCTAGTATGTTACGAATTGCTACATAGGGGAGGGAGGAGATAAGATCAGTGTTACGTTAAAAAATGAATCAGGAAAGGTTATAACTTTACTCCAAAATAGAGCATTTTTATTAAGTAAAGTGACCAGAAAATTTCGAAAAGAAACACTATACAAAATGTTTACCTGCCCGAAAAAACACCCTGGGCAAAATTTCAGCTCAATCAGACTTAAAATGCGATGACGCAAAGCGATTGAAGTTTGACAAATGACTTAAAAACGTATGAATCGTCGAGAACTGGTGTCATCTGAAAAAAAAATTTTTTTTTGCGAAAATCGACTCTCTGGGACTTTGTTGTTTTTTTAATTGTGGAAGGCGGAGTTTAAAACATTTAGAACTTATTTAATGAAATTGATCGCTAGTCTCTCGAAATAGTCTGTATAATGAGATACACTATAACTAGCATCGGATACATTATGTTTCATAAGGGTGGTTCATTTATTCGACATAGGGTGGTTCATAATATTGTGTAAAAATGAGTATAAAATGTAAAAAATCACTTTTCACTCAATACCACTAGAAAAAATCCTGAAAACATAATATTTCTTATATCATTGTCGTTAGAGTGGCAATGTTGAATTGGAAAAAATACCATGTAAAATGGCAAGATATTACAAAACAAATTTATAGAATGTTTCAAAAAACTACTCTGTGCAAAATAAATTATTTCAACCAAAATTAGGATTGTGTCTCGCGGAAAATGTTGAATGCTTTCATGTCATTTGCAAAATCACACACATCATGGTACATGGAATTTGAATATTTGAAAAATGTTTTCGATTCCAAGTGTCTTAAAAGTACATGAATCGGTGGAAACAGATGAAATATGTTTTTCTTATTTTGTTTGAAAAATCCACTCTCTACGAAACTTGTACTTGTTCTTTCGAATGTTGTACAGACAATTTATTCGTTTTATTTACCACAATAATGTCCTTTGCCAACACTTGATCGAACACACAGTGCTCTGGCTTATATAATCGGACAATAGACTGTATCGATGTTATTCAGCGATAATGAGACTACAGGGATCTTAATTAGATACGCAACACAATTGACACATTGTTTCTGGATTTGCGTCGTTTTGACAGTTCGACCATACATTTTCTGTCAAGTTTACATCATCAGAACGTGAACGTGCCCATTGGCTGAAACTTTGCATAGACGTTTTTACAGGCAAAAGGAGTCATTTTGTGCTATTGGCTTAATTTTTTGAGCACAAAAACTGCTATTTCGGATAGGTATTCATGCTTACGGTGCTTATTACGGGAGTCACTTCACGGTGAAATCAGAGTGAAATGAACAAAATCCTATCACGGGACTCACGTAAGTGAGAAAAACGTCGCAAAGTGACATCTGCCGCGGAATCTGGGTTATTATGAGTGTCATAAAAGTGAAGTGAGAACGGAAAAAGCGACGTTTCGCGTAGAATTATTTCACGACCATTTTGAACGGTGAAATGATTCCAAGAAGATGCCATAAGTCTTAAAGTTGATTGATTTGTGATCTTATGATAAATATTGGACTTATTCTTCAGTAACAAAACGAATCAGAATTTGATCCGCGCCTTGAAGCGGTCAAATTTTCATTTTTTTGCCCGATGAAATTTTCGATTCTGAAAAAAACACTTTTTTTTTATGCCGAATGTCTTAGAAATGCAGAACACGTCAAGATCTGGTGTTATCTGGACTTTCTGGGACTTAGACATTTTTGAGCTGGGAAACAATCTCATTTCACTTGTCCTATTCTCAATTTCACTTCACTGTCAATCTCACTCCACGGAGGTGATTTTTGTCACCTCACTTGAGGTGGAATCGGGAATAGGTCTAAAAAAGTGAAGTGAGCGTGAGAGTGAAATATATTTCACCGTGAAGTGACTCCCGTAATAAGCACCTACAAATGTTCTTGGGTTCGCCACAGAAGGCAGAATCACGAAAGGCAGAAGCACGAAAGGCAGAATCATGAAAGGCAGAACTCTCAGACCGTACACACAAGGCAGAATATTTCAAAAGGCAGAATTCCGAAGAGCACGAAAGACAGAATCACTGGTAGCAAAACCTGACTCACGATAGCCAAGTGCGTGATGGCAAATTGGTGCGAATCCTGGTCACAGTATCAAAGCTGCTACTCTAAATTTATTATTTAATATCATTTGGTTACCAGACATAATAACTGGTCACAAGCAATGACCAGTTTTGATGAAAGGTGCAAATCAAGCCTAATTATTAGATCCGAAACGCGCAAACTGGTTTGGCTCAGCTTCTAAAGACTCTCACGGCATCGCGGATAGTAATTTTTCGATGTTAAGTATAACTTACACTAGTCTCAACGGCTTGTTGATTATAATTAACATAAAACAACTCATGCGGTGAAGACGCATAATCGAGGGCAAGGAACCGAGGTGGCACAAAGCCGCCGTGGTTTCCGCGGTCCGAGCCGGCCGCCGACCCGCCGTCGGAAGCGGCGGCCTCTCGCATACAAACAACTGATCTACTGGTTTTCTAGGATTATTCAAACAGGTTTTCTTTCCCTTAGTTAAGTCCGAACGAGCGGTAGCGAGTAAGGACAGCATACACTTGGACAATAGAGTCGGTCAAAGACCGCGAGTGTGTATTGTAATAAATAAAATAGACCATTTTTGATTCTGCCATTCGTGCTCTTTGTGATTCTGCCAATCGTTATTCTGCCTTTTGATTTTCTGCCTTTCTTAGGAAACCCATATTTTTAGAGCCAACACGGTTCGTTTGAGCGGAGTGACGTCTTCAGCAAAGTTATAGATAATAGTTTAGTCTTTCAAAAAAAAAAAAAAAAATAAATAAATAAACACTCTGAAAACAAATTATCAATAAAAAAAAAAAAATTAAAAGAAAGTTGAAAATTAATTATTTAAAACAGCCCATTTAAAAAAAACTGATTTTTTTAATAAAAACTACCAAAGATTACCTAAACAACGAAACCGGCCATGGAGAAATCGGAAAAAAAGTTATAATTTTTTTCAATTCATTTTTTTTCCACAGGGTACATTTTTTTGAAGGACAAAGTTATTATTTACAACTTTGCCAAATACACTATGCCAATCAAATAAACCGTTTTGACTGCAAAAATATTCTTAATTCCTCATAGAGTGCTCTATTGGAAATTATAAACGGTTTGTTTGATTGCCCAACATCGGGCCTCGTCCTGTAGATGAGTATAGAAATCGGTCGACTCTAAAAAGGTAAATTTCATAATTTATCTTTAATATTAAATAAGAGCAATAAGTGTTGTTGTCTGGTCCCGTTTACGTGTCCGTTATTGTTTACTGTGTCCGTATTGTTTACTGTATTTCTCTTTCCTAAAACCACCTTAAGAAAATTGAAGATACATCCTTTTGAAATTCAAATAAACGGTCCTAAGTTCGAGCCGTGGGGAACACATCAGGAAAAGGAACATGATTCAATTAATATTCTGCAGGTTTTCTTATTAAATGCATAAACTACACTGGAACCAAATGTGTTGAGCACAATGATAACTAACACCAGCCAGATTTTGTGAGCAGAAATAAAGTTTCATTGCACCAGGTAACAAATATCATGCTGTCGATCGTAGCTGAAATCATCAGTCCAGTCCAGAAAAAGTGTTGAATCATAATATTTTTACGCTTTTTTCGGCTGAGATTCACCGGTCTAACTTTTTTTTTTCGAAATCACGATCGATGGAGTAAACATTCTAACACTGTTAGACACTATTTTTCTAGCGGAATGAAACACTCTGGATAACATGTGCTGTGCAACCGAGTGAAAAAATCGAAACTTTATCCTTCAAGTCCCCCCTTGGGCTACAGCTTCATCCAAACTATGACACGAAAAAAAGTACCATTTCATCGAAATTTATTATATTTCCAGCTTCGTTCGTCAGTGCGATTTTTGCTTTATCACTCACTGCGTCTTTTTTTTTCTCTCCCTTACTACAGGTGTCCCCGGGAAGCGTAACGAAATCTACTACAACTGCTGTCCGGAGCCTTACATAGATATCACATTCGCCATCATCATCCGGCGGCGGACGTTGTACTATTTTTTTAATTTGATCGTCCCGTGCGTGCTGATAGCGTCGATGGCACTGCTCGGATTCACGCTACCGCCGGATTCCGGAGAGAAGTTATCATTAGGTTCGACACGGAACAGCCCGGCCGGCAGCTTCCGGGTTCTAGCTGGCCGGGGGAAACAGAAAATTCCGACCTCTCTTATAAATTGGTGTTGCTGCTTTTTATTTGTTGTAGATTCAATTTGTGCCGTGACTGATTTCATGCTCTAATATTCTGCTCTGCTGTAGGATTTTGTGCATCCAAAAGAATAGCGGGTTGCCTGAGTAATTTTTTTCTTTCCATTACAACATTGAGTATTTTTGTTAAATCCTGCGGCACTGCAGATAGTAGATTTCCTCTGCATTACAAGCCCGTGCTTTGGGTCAGGGATTTCAATCCACATTTAGCTTCGTGTGCTGAACGATAACTGGCAATAATTGGCCGATTACCCCCGCCTAGTGCCTCCAGATTCTTTCGTTTTGCGCCATATGGCCTTCTTCCCAACGGGACGGCGAATGAAAGCCAGTGCGCCCGGTGGAAATCCGAGGATTAATTGTCCGTATTTTCTGCTCTGCTTTTGTTTCAATTTCATGTTTATTCGTGGGATTTCGGGCGCTATCTCTTGCGCCGCGACCGTGACCATCCAGGTGTAACAATTTTATTATCATTGACTGTATTTTTAAACATGGTTGCTGAAACAATGCCAGCCACGTCGGACGCTGTTCCACTTTTAGGTAGGTACCACACATTTGTACGCCTCCGGGCGGGGTTCGGTGCAGATGTTGCTCGCACCCGGTGACATACTTTGGGAGAGCGCCTGGTTGCTTGTTGTGGGTGGGACTACGGGGAGAACGAAACAATTTCACGGCATTGTTTGTAATAATTATCATTTACAGCATTCGATTTTGGAGCAGCAAATTAAGAACGTGTTTGATCTGGTTTAGGTGAACGTAAAGTGTATCGCTTTGTAATTCATTGCCGATTGCATTATCAACACTCGCGGCAGGCGCACTGGAAATATGTTTTAAAACGATTCTAAACTAATTTTCCTTCCCGTTGCAGGCACATATTTTAACTGCATCATGTTTATGGTTGCCTCATCCGTTGTGTCAACAATTTTAATTTTAAATTATCACCATAGAAATGCGGACACACACGAAATGTCTGATTGGGTAAGTGCACTTTCAGTGGCCTGTGATATGCAAAACTCATGATCAAATTCATCCGAGAAAGTACCGTAACTAATGTAAATACGCAGAGCGTCACGACGCAGTGAAACTCTAATGAATGGTCGTATCAGGGATGAGAAGACTGTCGGACTGACAGAGAATGTTCATTGCACTAATTGCATGGAGTTAACGGGAGCAACCGCGAACTCGTGCATTCGTTTGTGAAATCGGAGGTCAGCACATTAGAACTTGGTACTTTAGAATACTTTAGTACTTTAGAATTTTAGAATAATTATTCTTTATGTGAATTTTATGTTCCATTGGGAGAGAGAAGAGAATTATTTATTTATTGGCAACAATTCGACAATTGATGAGCGCTACTATTGCAGACCGAGCTTCGCCCTAGCGAAGGTGGTTTATGCTAGCCATCGAGAGTCATTAGTACAATTAAAACTTGCTGGCATTTCACTACTGTAATGGTGCATGGTGGAATTGTTTATTTAGTTTTACGTTCAATGTTTTGAACTGCGATCGTAACTATCGCAACAAGTGGAGACCAGTTTTAGAAAAGTTTTAATTGAAATAACCTCAAAGCTAGGTTGTTTATACAGCAATTTTATCGTAGAATCTTTTAAAAGTTGGACAGGTGTCACTGCCGTAACCTGAAAAAGATTAATTTTAAAATTTAGTGTGTCGTGATTGTGAAAAACAAAGTTGGCAACATGTGACAAATATTACTAAATACTACTTCATAAGCTTGCTGATTATCATCAAAAAGTTTCAATTACGGTCCTTGATTCAAAGGCATCAATTCAGTTTTTTTATACTGACATGGCATGATTATAACAAAGCATAATTCTAGAATAATTTACAATGTACGATAGTTAGAATTTTTCAGGATGAAACTTATCCTTCGCCTCTTATTTACAAAGCTGAGATAGCAAAACTGTTTTTATAAAAATTTGTTCGGTTATCGCTTCAATATATTTTATTATATTGAATTTAATCTCTGGTTTTAGCACATTGCTGTAATGAAGTAATATCAAAGCATCCGTACCGGAAATCTCGTATGTGCACATTTTCACGACGTTTCTGAACCTAAGCACAAATTCTAGTGATTAAAAGTATAATTAATCTTCAAAATTCTATCGCACTCCCAGAAAATTTGTGCTCCTAAAGACATTCGGTCGATATTTGCAATACTCTGGAGTCTAGTGGAGCAGTGAAATGAAAGTTACCGATTACAAATAGAATTTTCGGTGCTGCTACTTCGTCGATAAAAAGTGCTATGTTCTCCGTACGATCAAACTATTTTCCAAGATCTAACGAATCTACACGATGTTCTGGTCAAACCATCCATAAAGTTATGGTGAATCTCTAGCAAAAATTTCATATTACTCCTAGCAATTCGACTAATTCACTATTTGCAACACTTTAATCAAATTGTACTGTTCCAGGTAACTTTCCTTTTTGCAGCGTATTCAACTGTTTTACGATTTGACACTAGCCTAAAAAAATCTAAAGAAGGCTTTCCATAATGCTAAGGCTTTTGGCACACGACTCTATCCTTTTCTTGGCATCCTTCTGCTTCCGCTGATTCTCCTAATTTTTCCCGTCTGTAGCGTAACTGAAAGCTTTTGGTCTCTTTTTTCTCTTTACCTTTCCATCCATATCGGTTCAACAAGACTTTCAAAAACGGCTTAAACGTTTCTAACTTAATGGTTGTAGCTATGCTACCGCTTTGGAGTGCCTTATTCATTTTCCAAGCTGTTAAATTCTTTCAGTCAACCTAGTCATCAAAATTTCCGTATTTCTGAACACGGTGCTCCCAAGGACCGTTATTATAAAAAAATGCACTAAAGGGTCTGAGCATACCATTCGATTCGTTATGACGTCCAGAATCTCTGGTCAAAATTTCAAAATGTCGAACGGTACATTTTTGAGTAATGCCCTTTTGAAAATCGTAGAGTACAAAAAAGTGATATGAAAACGACGAAATACTTATTGTAAAGCACGTTTTTCAACCACTATTTCATGAAAAGACTTCCAAAATATTTTATACACATTCCAAGTATTATGTACTATGACATTTACAATTGGTGGAAAGGTTTATTTGAGAATCCCACAGTGCACAGAGAAATATTATACAAATAATTTCCGAAATATCCACACCCAACGTGCGTAATTCTCATTTGTAGAAAAAATGTCAGAATACGTGTGACGATTGATTGATTGATTGATTTTTATTATAGAGCCTTTAACCTGAGGGGTCATTCAGCTCTTAGACTACGTGTGTGTCTGGCTAGTAAGTCGGCCTTCTCGTTTCCTTCGATTCCACAATGACCAGGAACCCAGTATAAGTTAACCTGGTTTTTCATCGCTCACTTTCGGAACGACAGAATGCATTATCATACTAGTTGAGAGTGGCAGAAAGGAGAATTCAGGGCTTTGAGTGCTGCCTGATTGTGCAGAAAATGCAAATATTTGCGTGTCGATAATTTCTTTTCAGACACGTATTCGTGCATTCTATTATCGCTTATATTTCCACCTGGAATACTGTTGGCTAGTGTCCCATGGGAAAAATTTATCAATTCCTGGTCCTGTGAGTCCCGCACCCGCGGAACCATTCATTTTAGAACCGTCTGTGTAGAAGCAAAGTGAACCGTCCCGAATTTTGGGTCCACCTTGTTGCCAACTTTCTCGTTCTATCTCTAATATTCTGTAAGGAATTTGGAAATTTGGTTTCCTCTCCAGCCAATCCTCCTTACTTTTTATTAGATTTTTTTTTTTGGAAATCTTTCAGTATTCTCAGGTGTCCTGTTAGATCTCCTTGTACTGTCGATTAAGCCTTAGAGCAATTTCTTTCCGCTTCTAGTTGAGCCACCTGATGAATTGGAAGAAGTTGAAGTATTGCATCTAGGGCTTTTGATGGAGTGTTTCTCATAGCTCCACAAATCGATGCATAGGCCAATCTTTTCTATTTTTCCTAGCTTAGCTTGAGTGGTTGTTTCAGTGGTTTTGGGCCATAAACCTAACGAAGCGTAGGTTATTTTGGTATGATTATTGTTTTATATATCCACTGTATCATACTAGGTTTGAGATTCCAGCTTTTTCCAATGGCTCTCCTGCATACCCATAGGGCGTTTGTGGCCTTGGTAATTGTTCGCTTTATTTGAGTGTTCCAGCTTAGTTTCTGGTCAACTATGATTCCCAAATATTTGACTTCAGTGGAAAGCTTCATATTGATGCCTTCCAATCGCAATTTACGACTAATGTATTTCCTTTTTCGAGTGAAAGGAACAATAGTTGTTTTGGATGGATTTACATCAAATATTTTAAAATAACAATATAGTTCACTCTCGAATTTCCCATATATTCCCGTGAAGACAGACAGGGAACACCCCCTCTTGTGGTGAAAAAGGTAACTAAACTCATTGCACAGTGGTACAGTAAGGCAATTAAGGCGGACATAGGCTTTTCGTTGCGATTTTGGTTTGCGGTTTAAAGCCATAGTTTTTGTAAAAAGTTGTTTCTTATACATAGTCCTCGATTCATGTGCGAATGAAAATTAGGGTGGTCCTAAAATCAACGAAATAAAACATTCTTTGGCAAACTTGTAGACCAACTAATTCTAAGTAACTTTGTAAATGAATGTATCATTTGATAGAACAAATATTGTATAAATATTGTGAAGAAATACCGAAAGTTGCTTAAAATAAGTTGATCTACAACTGTGCCGATGAATGTATACATTTATTTATGCAAATAAAAATTTATTTTTTTCATTTAGTCGATTTCAGGACCACCCTAATTTTCATTTGCACATAAAAACTAGACTAAATATAAGAAACAAGTTCTTAGAAAAAAAATTTACTCTAAAACCACAAAATCGCATCGAAAAACTCGTGTCCGCCTACATTGCCTTACTGTACCACTGTGCGTTGTTGTTGAATTTCTGTGAGCGTGTGACATTCTCACACACGAAACTGAATTTACTCAATTTTAGATTTAGTTGACTCAATTTCATACTTTCACAGAAAAAAATATGTTGCAGATTTCGTGCGTATATTGTTTGTATGTAAAACTAACGCCATTCCGGGAGTTAAATATTGATAATATAATAGATGTAGCTTATCGAGGCACGAAGAAGAAATATTCAAATTATCAGGCCACGACGTGTAAATGGTAAACTAATCCCAAGTTGCTATATACGTGGTTCCCTGTGTAACTTCACTAGCTCAGATCCATCACGGGAAGCAACTACGAAATGTGCGGCCGTCAAGCTCAAGCTTAATAATCAGGCCACGAAGTGTACAAATAAATGAATATTTCAATTACCTTGTGAAAAATATAAAAGGAGAAACCGCACAATGGTTGTCAATAGTCGTATATGGTTGTTGTGCAACTTTTAGCTTAGATAACACTTGAATGTTCTATCAATTTAACAATTTAAGTATGGACACATATCATGTTGTAATTGGTTTAAAAGCTTTATTATATTATATATAAAAGATATTCAACAAAACAAACATAATTAGTGATAACAACTGTTATGCAAAAACTATTATTTAATGTTTAGTTTTTTTCGTTTTGAAAGTATTTTTTGTTTTTTTTTTTATCCCTCCGAATTTTTTGCTCTCGAGTTCTAATCTTCGTATTCATCACTTGCAGCTTTGCTTTAACCAGCATATTTATGTATTTACTAGCTGACCCGGCAAACTTCGCCCCGCCTATTTTTGTGTTTAATTCAATAATTTTCAACATTCCAAATTCATTGATTTCTTGCGATTTGTTTATATCGTTTGAAATTATTGGTTTTATCGGAATGACAACATCCTCGATTTTTGCCTTTAGTACATCACCTTTATTCCGAAAACACTCATATTGGGTGGTATTCAGTTATTTTCGTTGTTTTCCAGAAACTGAAAGTGGTCATCTTCGAATTCAATATGGTGTCCAGGGTCAATGCTTGGCTTCTTTACATTATTTCGATTACGGAAATATTCATATGCAGTAGTATTCGGCTGTTTCCCAGAAGTTGCCATCTTACAATTCAAAATGTTGTCTGTGGTCGATTCTAGCTCCTGTGTATCATTCTGGATTTTGGATGGAAATCGGCCGGTTATTGGATGGAAATCGGCCGGTTGAAGAAATACCCATATTGGGTGTTATTTGGTTATTTTCGGCAGTTTCCCATTCACCGGAAGTCGTCATTTTACAATTCATAATGTCATCTGAGGTCGATTTGTAGCTTCAGTGCATCATAACAATCCCGGAAATACCCATAATAAGTGTTATTTGGTCTTTTGCCACTGTTGTTTAGGAACCGGAAGTCGCCATATTGGATTTCAAAATGGCATTTGGAGACAATTTCTGGCCTCTGAGCATCATTCTGGTTAAAGAAACACTCATATTAGGTGGTATTTGGTCATTTTCGGCAGTTTCCCAGTCACCGGAAGTCGCCATTTTACAACTCAAAATATTGTCGGAGGTCGACAAACGTACAAACCGTGGAACACCACCCATGGATTGCCTTATGCATAGGTGAGCTTTATTATTATAAAATATTCGGCCGAGTTCACTTCACAATAAAATGTGAATTTTTTTTAGTGTACCCATTAGGGTAATATTATTGTCAAAAGTTACTCTATTTCGCATGTCGTGTAGAACAAAATCAGAAGTTGCGCACCTAGCGGTCGAAAAGGTGACTAACGCTTCTGTCATTTTCAATTTGTCTTCATGATTTCACGTAAGTTAACTATATTGGTATTTAATATATTGAGCTGTGAGATTCAGTGCAGTTTGCATTCTATTAGAAATAACGCAGTCATGCTTCCCCCTAACTAAAACCACTACGTCGTCTGCAAAACTTATCACTTCGAAGCCGTTTTCCGATAGGCTCCGAAGAAGATCGTCTACGATTAATGACCATAACAGGGGAGATAATATTTCTCCTTGAGGGCATCCTTTCGTAGTTTTTCTTGTTAGGGACGTCCCACCGAGTTTAGCTGTTATTTCGCGACTTATTAGCATGGCATGAATCCACTTTATTGTGTTCCTTTCTATGCCATGCCTTCCCATGGCTATTTTCATTGAGTTGTGAGACGCATTATCAAATGCTCCCTCAATATCAAGAAAGGCTGCCAGGGAAATTTCCTTGGCATGGATGGATTTTTCGATTTTCTCCACTAACATATATAGCGCGTCAGTGGTTGATACATTGTTTTTGTAAGCAAATTGAAATTTGCTTAATGGATTGAATTTCGTATAGGGTAATCGCTCCATTATTCATCTCAACAGCTAGGGGCACCTATATACACCTTATCTCCCTCATTTATCCAATTTACAGTAAAATTTCTACAAATTTTTGAAAGTAAATCTATTTGCTTCTCGATTTTGTAAAGTGGTTGAAAATTTTACGTTGAAAATATGGTAAAATTTGACGATGAATTGATCAAAAAGGCGTGATGAGATGAATATAGGGGCGGCTACCTTATACTGTTTCAATATGATAGTCGATTAGTTTTTCCATAGCTTTCAAAAAGATGGAAGTTAAACTAATTAGCCTAAATGCTTTCGGGATTATCCTATCTCGTTTTCCGGCTTTTGGTTTGAAAATAACTCTAGTTTGTCTTCAACTAGATGGAATGTAATTTAGTTGAGGAGAAGTGATTTCGCCGGGTTGTCGTCCGGCATCCTTACGACGTGACCAGCCCACCGAAGCTATTGACTTTCGCCAGGTGTGCGATGGGGTTCTTTCCAAGTAGCACGTGCAGCTCGTGGTTCATGCGCCGTCGCCATTCTCCGTCGTCCGTCTGTACTCCACCGTAGATAGTCCGCAGCACCTTCTGTTCGAAAACTCCAAGAGCGTTAAGGTCCTCCGCGAGAAGCGTTGTTGTCTCGATTCCGTAGAGGATTAACGGTCTTATCAAGATTTTATACAGCGTCAACTTTGTGCGTCATCGCACTCGACTCGATCGAAGTGTCTTCCGAAACCTGGATGCGTCTCTGTATCTCTTTGCTGGTATTATTGTCGGCGGTCACCAGTGAACCCAAATTCACGAACGCGTCGACCACTTCAAGCTCATCGCCGTCTACAGAGATTTGAGTTGGGAGCCTGATGTTGTTCTCCTTGGAGCCTCTCGCTTGCATGTATTTTGTTTTCGACGCATTTATTCGCAGTCCGATTCGTCCGGCTTCGGTTTTTAGTCGGGCGTAAGTTTCCTTCGCCGTCGCAAAGTTACGTGCTATGTTGTCAAAGTCATCTGCGAAACCCCGAAGCTGAACAGACCTTGTGAAAATCGTGTCGATGCCCGCCCTTCTGATCACACGCTCAAGGGCGGTTATAAACGAGCAAACAGGATAGTCCATCACCTCGTCTTAACCCTCTGCGCGATTTAAAGTGACTCGAGAGTATTCCCGAAACATGCACGTAGCACATCACTTGCGCCATGATGGCCTTGGTCAGTCGAGTCAGTTTATCCGGAAATCCGTTGTCGTGCATGATCTGCCATAGCTGTTCTCGATCGACTGTATCATAATCAAAGGCCGTCGTGAAGTCAATGAGGATGTGATGTGTGGGCACGTTGTATTCGCGTCATTTTAGTAAGATCTGTCAGATCGAGAAGATCTGGCTTGGTGACACGGGCTCCCATGAAACCCGCTTGGCACTGGCCCACGAATCTCCTGGTTAAATGTGATAGACGACGGAACAGGATCTGTGAGAGTGATTTGTAGGCGGCATTGATATGCGCGATACCGCGGTAGTTGCGGCACTCCAGCTTGTCGCCCTTCTTGTAGATGGGGCAGACGATTCCCTCCATCCACTCGTCTGGCAGTTTTTCCTCCTCCAAAATCCAGTCAATGATTCATTGCAGCGCTCTAGCCAGCGCTTCTCTCCCATTTTTGAAGAGCTCGCTCGGCAGTCCGTCTTTACCTGCGGATTTGTTGTTTTCCAGCTTTCCGATCTCACAACTCGGTCATCTGCTGCTGGTTCTTCTAGGTCAGTTCCCGCTCCACTTCTGTTTACTGTATCACCATTCAGGTGTCCATCGAAGTACTCCTTCCACCTGTCGACCACCTCACTGACATCCGTGAGAAGGTTTCCGTCGGGTTGCGGCACATAGCCACTGCGAGACTGAAGTTCTCATAGAATTTCCGCGTATCACTGGCACGGAACAGCTGCTCCAGCTCCTCATGTTCTTTCGTCTGAGAATCGTGGTCATGTCGTTCCGTGCTCGTTTATAATTAACCTTGTTCTCTCTCGTTAACCTGGCCAGGTAAATCGCCCAGGTCCGGTTCTTCTCATTCACCGCTGCCTCGCACTCTCCGTCATACCAGTCGTTCATGCAACTCGGTGCTTCCACTCCTAGTGTCGTCGTTGCGGTCTTCCCGACAGCTGTGCGAATGCTGCAGCACCCGTCTTCGAGAGGCGATGCGCCAAACCCCTCCGCCGTGGGTAGTAGCTCTTTAAGCTGTTGCGCGTATTCCTCCGCAGTCTGAAGGTTCCGGTTCCGGAGTTCGGCGATGTCGCGCGTGGTATACGGTTGACAGTTTTGAGCGCAAAGTTACCACAACTAGGTAGTGATCCGAGCCAATATCAGCACCGCGATTGGTACGTACGTTTGTAATGTCTGAGAAGAACCGGCCGTCGATGAGAACATGGTTTGCTGTACGTTGGTCAGGTGATCTCCAGGTGGTTTCGGGGAAGGAAGGTACTTCGGACAGCCAGTCTTTGGGAAGCTGCGAAGTTGACGCATCGCTGGCCGTTGTCGTTTGTCACGGTGTGCAGGCTGTGCGGGCCAATCACCGGCTTATATATGTCTTCCTTACCGATCTGGGCGTTCATGTCTCGAGCAGCTATCGTAGAGTTTCTCCAGCTGTAAGTAGAACGCTTTTTTCTCTACATCGGGTCTTCCTTCGTGAGGGCAGTGTACATTAAGGATAATGTAGTTGTTGAACCGGCCTTTTATTATTAATAAATTCAACCTGTCGCTGATTGCCTGTCGCTTGATCCCACGACTCTGCATTCTGCCCAGCACTATAAAGCCCAGCTCATTGGTTGGTCTCCTTTCTGGCAAGGCTCCTGAAGCGCAACAATGCCGAAGTGGTGGGTTTCTAGCTGGTCCAGCAGAATTTTGTCGCCATCCGGGGTGTTCAGCGATCTACAATTTCCATGTACTAAGTTTCCAATCGTCGTCCCTATTTCGTCGCCTAGGTCATTGCCGATTGTACTGGTCTGTATTCAATTCTTGATTGTTCGTATTATTTTAATTTCGGCATGCTTCTTTACTAGGGGTGCGGATGCCTAGTCTCGCGACGGGGCTGCCGTCTTGGATGTAGCTGGCGAGACACCTCATTTCGTAATTCAGCCGTCCGCTCCGGATCAGACGCTGTTTAAGCCGCCCCTAACATAAAAAACAGACGCTCAGAGAAGCTGCTCTCCGAGGAGAACAGCTCCCTCTTCCCTGTCAGCATACGACCAAGTTCGCACCGGTTCAGCGATCTTCCCTTGGTTGCTCGTATGCCAGTCAGCACCACGTGGAGGTAGGAGTTGCTGGGCATTCTGCTTTGGACCACACTGCACAGTGGTCCAATAAGGCAATAAGTGGAACTTAATTCTATTGCGCCTTTCACCTTCATCCTAGCTTAAAAGTGTCTTTGAAACAATTGTTTGTATGAATGACCCACATAATTGGAAATTGTCAAAAAATATGGGGTCAGAATTCGTGAAACGGATCACTAAAAATCGCGATGTATAATTTTTTTCAAATAAGTATTAGAAACTTCAAGAGTTTCACTCGGGAAGTTGATTTTCCAATTTATAATTGAATTTGGGTGAGTTTTAAAGTTGTTATTGTCATTTGAAATTTAGGGGCAACGCTGTTACAAGATGGTGGTGGATGTGTCTGTTCGGTCCAGTGTTTTGTGTTAAAAAGTGGTTATTATACAAAGTAAAATAAGTTCGAGGGTGGAGCATTAGAGCACAGCGCAGCGGTCGGTGATGTATGCGAAAGTGGAGTGGAGGCCAGAGTTGCCAAAAAATTTTCAATTGAACTGGAAGATTGCTGAAGAAAAAACTGGAAAAAACTGGATTCCGAATAAATTTACATAATACCGAAAAAATAAATTGTGAGAGTGCTTCTCTGTGATGGTTATTGAATCCAATATAAGTTTTAAATACAGCAACTTCGAGCCTACATTTTGTTGAAATTGTAAAATGAAAAGGAGCAAAATTTTAAATTGCGCAACCAGTTTCTCGCAAAATCAAGAAAATGAAGCTTTTTTAATTGATGCAACATTTTCTTACGTCACATCTGTGAATTCGATCAATTTTAAACTGCTACGCAACTGAAATTAATTTGAAGAATACCGCCTATATATAATATCTTTGAGATAGATTGTTTCTATTTTTATATAACATTAACCCATCATTGTCATTATTTTTTTTCTTCATGATCTGATAACACCTATTTGTTAGTTTTAGAATAAAGCGGAACTTACTTGTCTTTCTATTTCAACTATGCACAACACATCCTGAGTTTGGCCGTGTTTCGTGCGAGAAGATACAACACTGAAAATGGTGCTTATCAAACCACAAAATTTACGTTCTAAATATATTTCGAAACCAGTCGGAGCTTGAGTGTCCAAAAAATCTGGATAAAACTGGCAGATATACAAAAAAAAAAACTGGAAGATTTTGGGATTAAACTGTTTGACTGGATCACTTGAAAAAATCTGGAAGAATCCAGTTGAAACTGGAACATTGGCAACTCTGGTGGAGGCTCCTCGATAGAGTTCTGGATGATTTGAGGAGTATTTGGATTCTCGCTCGTCAAGCTGGAAGCTAAGTATCATATTTCTTGAAGAGGGGCGATCTCATATGTTATACTCAGGGGGGATCTATCTGTCAAACATCGTGTAACCAACACATTTCAATCTCACTAACGACAGTGACTTGAAATGTCCATAAATTTAAGGCCAATTGAATCTAAATTTAAACAAACATTAAGCTTTTAACATCATGAAACGATGCTACCAAACGGCTTTCTTAAACTAACATATGTGTTCGCAACCTCTTACATGCTATTGCGTACAACCCGTAATTACAACAGAAAACACATCAATGAGCCCCCCACAAAAATGACATTTTCATTTACTATTAGGGTTGTGTCCGAAATAAAAAATATCGAAATATTTGTCGTTTCGATCATCGTTATCGATCCCCACTGTCGATATTACCGTGACACTTTGATATTTCCATATAAGTGTTGTTTGTATTACAAAGAGCCTCATAGCCTGAATGATACGTTAGTTTTTTCTTTCTTTCTATTGTGGTTGGTTGCGGGTTACGTAAACAACGCACGCAGATGGTATGGTGGAGAATTTTTTTTTCTTCATCTATATGGTGGGGATTGTTGAGAGGCGTTCGTGAAGAAGCATCGATATCAGATCGATAAACCGCTTTCTTTCGATTATTGGGAACGATCCATGATATCGATTTATACCTGCTGCCGCAATCAAGTGAGAGTTTCTGCTTTATTTACATATTGTTTCAAACATTTGCAAGTGATATATTTGTTGATATTCCGAATATTCAATATCATTCGGAATGGCGTTATCTTCGAATACAAAAAGAGAGTGTTGGCGAGCTCGAAGAAGCATGTCTGTCATGCATTATCCGGTTACCGAAAGAGTGAGCCACCGGTGTGAACGGCCCCAAGTTTATTAGTTTGACACAGCAAATGGAAACTTTCTTCTTACTTTTTTCAAGAGCGTATCTCATCAGTTATTTAGGATTGGGCGATCTCCAGGAAAAGATCGATCTCGAGGATCGATTCGCATAGAAATCGGAGCTGCAGGATCGATCTCTGCTGGATCGATCTCTTCCAACACATTTTTGCGGCGCTGTGAAATTCATACCAACCGATTGTAACTGAAATTTGTGATGTTATAAGATCGTCGATGGTTGTAACGCACAAAAAAAAATGGAATGGATTATTTTGTCAAGCCTTAGAGAATGATAGGGAAATGTACTCAAAATATAACATTAACATGTTTTATTTACGATACCTTGGAGCGTTTGTGGCGTTTGTTTTGTAAACCCTGTAGGAATCAAGCTAACAATTGTTTTGTTCGTTTACAGATTTAAAATTTAAAAAGATATAACAAAAAATTTAATAAAAATCACAAGAAAGTTGTATGCAAAGCCACGACCGCAAGGTTGAAGTAGAATACTTTTACAAGAAAGATAACCCGGTTGCTTGCGTGTCAGTCATTTTTTTCTAGTAAATAAACGTTGACCGTTCATTGGCAGTATTGTAATTTCTTTTTGTCTGATATTTTGAATGAAGTTCATTGAATATTTTTAAATTTTGTGCAAATGAGAAGTTGAGGTGCTGCCGAATTGTAATATGCACATTTAATACGACATCATTAAACGGGAACGGAACAAAGGCTACGGTTATGCAGAACGCGAATGCCGGCGCGATGTGATTCGCCTTACCGTGGTGAAATGTACAGCTCTTTTTAAGGCGAAGTAGAGCTATACATTTCAACAGATTTCGTCTTGCCGAATCGCATCGCGCCGTTATTTGCGTTCTGCATGACCGTAGCAAAACACTAAGCGACGCAAACACGTAATAATAGTCAGAGTATGCATGTAGATGAAGATAATTAACTTTGGATTATAGCGCAAAACGAGAAAATATTAACTCTTCAAATAATCATTTGTGTTCTTCAAATTTCAGTTGTTCAATTTAATAACCGATGAAATGTTTGTTTATTATCTGATGAAGCTCTTATATAGGCCAAATGATGCATTCCCAATTTACTAGGTCCATAACTCTGCCGACCGTGCTTGGGAAAGCGCGGTATAACGACTAATCAGAGGTCGAATTTTGTGTTTTGACAAGGCTTAAGAGTTTTCAATAGTACAATAGTTCGAATGATAAAATTACAATTTCATGCATTTGGTAGGAATCTTAGAACATTTTCTAATCAATTGCTGCAAAAACGAAGGAAATCCATCGAAAACTAACCGATTTATTAGAATTTGGAATTTTTCTCATTTTTTTCAGTTTTAGATTTTCATTTCACATCCCTATGTAGCCGAACTTCCTGAGAGAAGTATTCTACTTCAAAATTAAATCTTTACAATTCATTTGTTGTCCTTATAAGGACAATTGTTCAATTTATCATAGGATGTAGTGTTTATCTTACATCTCTGTGTTACCTCGATAGTGAGAACTAAGGCGCACGGTCAACACAATGAGAAAGGTGTTTTCACATTGAAAACTAGACACGGCTTTACTGGAGGAAGTGTTGGCACATGCATCTACCGCTAATACCACTGCTATCATACGAAAGCGCGTCGTTTCATGTGGGGAATATCAAGAACGAGAAATGACGCGCGTCTAAGCATTACCCGAACTGTTTCGCCGTGCTGCTCCCATTTACCTTTACATCGGCCTCAGGGAAGTACCGGCTGCATCTGCATCTACCGCTGAGGCTGTCACTATACTGCTATTGGTACCAAAAGCTATTAACTCTTCAAATAAGTGTTTTATTTGTTCTCAAAAGAACAATTGTTCAATTCAAAATCGGATTTACGCAATCGTATCTCTGTATTATTACCGACAATAATATTCTTCTGAACAAAATGATACAACTTTCCCATTAGGTCTCTGCCATAATAGACGCGAAAAGCGACGCGAACCGTTTCGCTCGGCTGTAGGTTAATGTACAGCCATCAGTAAAGCTGTGCATAAACCTACGGCCGAGCGAATCGGTTCGCGCCGCTTTTCACGTCTACTATGGCAGAGGCCTTAGAGAAAGTTGCTGGCTGATGTATTCACTTCATGCAAGCCTGCTGCTGATGCTTCCCACTACCACGCTGAAACAGCATTTTAGTGAAGGGAGTGTCGCTGCATCAGCTGACCCTGCTACTATCGATGCTGATATACCCGCTGCAACTGCAACGCTATCCGTAGCCATGCCACAGTTGTGGCCGCCATTGGTACCCGCTGTACCTGCTTCTGCTGGCCCTGCTGCTATCGATGGTGAGATCCGCTGAAACTGCTACGCTTATCCGCAGCCATGCCACAGTTGTGGCCGCTATCTGCTATCGATGGTACCCACTGCTCGCTCCCGCTGCTGCTAAGGGAGGACTGCTGTCGTCACTGTTCAGAACTATTATGAGCGGCTTCGACTAAAACAGGCTCTTATATAGGGATGAAAATAGGAATGAATTATTTTACGTACGTGGTGGAATGATATAACTTGAAAAATATGTGTGACTTCATTCCGGCTCAGAGCGATCATTTGATAAGCTCCACCTCTTTTTTCAGTTTTTAAAGTTTTTCCTCAGTTTCGTAGCACGGATGCACAAAAATGATTTCTCGTCGAGCCGGACCGATAGCACTCTCATTGAAGCAACAAAATAACATGTTTTGTGTCGTGTTGTGCAGCTTGGTTGAAGAAAATGTTCCCGTCCCCATGTCGCATGTAAGCAGATTATTGCGTTCAGTAGATAGTGTATCCAGCGAATAAACACCGATGGTGCTCTCACACACGCAACGGTTTTAACCCGTATCTTATTGCGGTTTGTAACATCAAGCGGTTTCGTTTGCTCGCTGTTGCGTGTTGCATCATGTTGCAACTTGGCAGCTGGGAGACGACGAAATTCTGTTTATGCTGATTGATTGAATCGACTTCATACTAGCTCTGCATAGTTGAACTAACTGCTTTTGTTAATGCGTACTAACAAGGCAGTTAATTATTCAATGTCGGTTATGCTGATCGCAGCCTTTGCGCTGCCCCTACAGTGGGGGGTTTACTAAATAAAGTGAAAGTGAAAATTAGACAACTACAACAGAATTTGATTGCATCCCGCACAGAATGTCTGCTTGTGTTGACGCCAGAAAATTATTAACCTTAAATTATTTTTTTATTTGCCTTGAAAAAGCATGTTTGCGGTTCAAAATCGGTTGCTAATTACAACCTTATAAGCATATAACGACCAATCAAAGGTCGAATTTTTCGTTTTGACAAGGCTTGACTATTTTCAATAGTACAATAGTGTGAATAATAAAATTACAATTATATTATTTTGGGAAGAATCTTATAAGATTTTCCAATCTATTGCTGCAAGAACGAAGGAAATCCATCGAATACTAACCGATTTATTAGCATTTGAAATTGGACATATTTTTCACTTTTTTCGGTTTTAGATTTTCATATCACATCCCTATGTAGCAAAACTTCCTGAGAGAAGTATTCTACTTCAAAAATATCGAAATATTTGTCGTTTCGATCATCGTTATCGATCCCCACTGTCACGGTAATGACACTTTGATATTTCCATATAAGTGTTGTTTGTATTACAAAGAGCCTCATAGCCTGAATGATATGTTAGTTTTTTCTTTCTTTCTATTGTGGTTGGTTGCGGGTTACGTAAACACGGCACGCAGATGGTATGGTGGAGAATTTTTTTTTTCTTCATCTATATGGTGGGGATTGTTGAGAGGCGTTCGTGAAGAAGCATCGATATCAGATCGATAAACCGCTTTCTTTCGATTATTGGGAACGATCCATGATATCGATTTATACCTGCTGCCGCAATCAAGTGAGAGTTTCTGCTTTATTTACATATTGTTTCAAACATTTGCAAGTGATATATTTGTTGATATTCCGAATATTCAATATCATTCGGAATGGCGTTATCTTCGAATGCAAGCAGAGAGTGTTGGCGAGCTCGAAGAAGCATGTCTGTCATGCATTATCCGGTTACCGAAAGAGTAAGCCACCGGTGTGAACGGCCCCAAGTTTATTAGTTTGACACAGCAAATGGAAACTTTCTTCTTACTTTTTTCAAGAGCGTATCTCATCAGTTATTTAGGATTGGGCGATCTTCAGGAAAAGATCGATCTCAAGGATCGATTTGCATAAAAAATCGGAGCTGCAGGATCGATCTCTTCCAACACATTTTTGCGGCGCTGTGAAATTCATACCAACCGATTGTAACTGAAATTTGTGATGTTATAAGATCGTCGATGGTTGTAACGCACAAAAAAAAATGGAATGGATTATTTTGTCAAGCCTTAGACAATGATAGGGAAATGTACTCAAAATATAACATTAACATGTTTTATTTACGATACCTTGGAGCGTTTGTGGCGTTTGTTTTGTAAACCCTGTAGGAATCAAGCTAACAATTGTTTTGTTCGTTTACAGATTTAAAATTTAAAAAGATATAACAAAAAATTTAATAAAAAATAAACAGCTGGCCCAAAAGTTTGCAGACAATGATCCCATAAATGCCAACCGTGCCATCCGTTTGGCATTTAACCGGTATCGGTTTTTAGTGGTTGCACCAGTTCTGGAAAACAGCCTCTCGGATGGTACAGATGTTACCATCTTGCTGAGGTATTCTCGAGCTATTGGATAGAGTGTTGGATACTCGCTTCTAATTGATGCCTAGATTGCCAAAGGGTTGGAATCAAGACTTACGACTTTTTGGTGTAAAAAATTTCGTAGTTCCCCTGAGATACCTCCAGGGGTATCAGGCTCATGGTTCAAAGATGATTCGTGCACCTTGAAGTTCAATAATTACGATCTTATTAACTGACGTCGCCAATATCGAGAAATTTTTTTTATTGCTTATCATTTGGTGGTGAAAATTCCATAAATTGTTCGACCCGGCTTTCGGTGCAAACGATGAAATTTTATTAGGATTAGTCGTTGAGTTTTTGTTTGCAATTTGAACCATATCGGATACGTTTTTAAGCACCTTTGCATGAGCTAACGGACAGAGATAGAGGGTTTTAAAACGGGGATCTAACAGCGTCGCAATAGAAAATGTATCTACGAATTCTATATCCTTGAATTTTCGCTCATATTGTGCCTGAAACATCGTTTTCAATTGTCTGACTGGCTCGGTAGTAGGACTCATTGAGTCGATATTCTGGAATAATATTTTTCGATAGCTATTACTTAAATTAAATTCTGAAGAGCACTCTTCATCCTACCCTTTTCATGTTCTTTAACAACGGGATCACCTTCCCTGAAAGGGAAACAGTTTCACCTTCCAGCTCAGTTATCGTATGAGCCACAGGTTGCAGTAAATCGCGCCCCTCAGTAGCCGCCGCCAGTTCTGAGCCGGTTAACATTTGAACGGAAGTATACCGCAAAAGTATTAAACTAACCTTATCTGCAAGCTTAATGAAGCGTTCCAGCATCGCGTAGTTGCTGCCCCACCTGGTAGGCTCATCCTTGATTAGCTTTAATATGTCGGCATCGGAGCTAACCTCTTTGAGCTGCAGGGCGCGAATCTCATCCGCAGCATTGATGGATTTCTTGAAAAAAGCTACGATGGACCGTATTTTCGTCAGAAGAATTTCAAATAGAGGCGATTGGTCAATAGCAACAGTGGTGATGCGACTCAAGCTGTGGTCGACACATATAACATGTCTCGCATCTCCAAAAACATTTTTTGCAGCAGACACGATGTTGGCTCCCCCATCCGTAACTATAACGGATACCTGCAAAAATTTAAAACAACATATCGTTATAAAATTTCGTTTCATTATCAAAAGTGCTTTACTTTGTCCAGATCAATGTTCCATTCAACACAAACGTTCCGTAGCATTCCTGCTATATACTCCTTTGTGTGCGCTTGATCAAGTGGGTGGGCAGTTAGGGCCATCGATTTCAATTCAGCTTCGTCTAAATAGTGTGCCGTTACACCTAGGTAACTCTGATTGTTTCCAGTATCAGTCCAGATATCTGCGGTCAAGGAACACGATTCAACCTTGGAAAGAGCAGTTTTCACCACACCACTTAAAATTTCGAACTTTGCATCAATCATCTCCGTGACTTTTTTCCTTCACGGAAGCTTGTACAAAGAAATTGTCACTTTGCAGAAGTGGACAAATCCATCACGTTCGACTGTTCGCAAAGGAAGATTGTCTCTGGCAATCATGAATATTAACGCTTCATCGATTTCAGCAGTTCTTCCTCCATGCTCTGAAAAAATACCATTGTGAGCCACTATTCTCATCACTGTTCTGACCGTATATTATTTGTTTCCTTTAAAACATAACGCGCCGAGTCCGTCGCAGAAACCGTGCCAATACAGTTTGTATGGCGACGATTTCTGCGACGAATTCGGCGCGTTTTGTTTAAAAAGAAACAGATAATAGTTTGTATAATATATGACTAACCTTAGTATTTCATCACTCGTGAGAACGAATCTTGGATGGTTTGACATCCAGGTCTAATTTCATGGCTAGCACCAGTAGCTCGCTTCGGTTTTGAAACAACATTTTTCATCGGAACCATCGAGCTCGATTCTTCTTTTTCCTGATTTTTCCTCACCGTGCTTAGCTGAGGATGATGTCGGTTGAGGTGATTCCAGAGGTTTCTGGTGTTTCCACTCGTCATAACTTCCAAGCGGCATGTTTTGCACACACCTGATTTAGATTTCTTGACGAAATATGTCCAAACGTCGCTTCGCGGAGCCATAGTTTCAATAAAAACAACTTTCACAGCAATACCACAACAGAGCTTCAGAAAATGAAATGAAATTACAACAAACAATCCCGTAGATGAGAAGCGCAAAACGTCACAATTTTGTTTATCGTTCGTGGAATGTTACACAAGGTCAATATGACATATACAGGTGGGAAAGAGACATTTGTCTGTGTTAGTAACAGCAAAACACACGTACTTTTGGGTTGTAACGTACATCTCTGTCAATGAGCGAATGCCATTAGAAATGGTAGTTCCCATTTTTCAATTGGTCATGAAGGCATTTTCATCCGAAAAACTGCTGCACGCTAAAAAAAATTTTCAAGAGATCGACAAGGTCGGATCGAAAAAATAACGATCTTTTCGATCTTTTTTTAAAGCTAAAAAATCGATCCAAAAAATCGAAAATCGGAGTGAAAAAGATCGATTTTTTGAAGATCGATCCAAGATCGAACAATCCTACAGTTATTAACACAGGATCTCCCGCTGAAGGATGAGGGCTTTGATTTTGAACAGGAGGTTGCCTGTAAAAATGAACTGATTCGAAAGCGCTACGTTGCTTTTGGACCAGCAAACTCATAACGATAAGCGATCGTAACACTTTAGACTGCTTGAACCCGATTTAAAATAAGAAGTTAAAGTTAAAGTAAAATTGATATACTCTAGAGAGATTCGACTAGTTTCGACATAGAAACAAATAAAAATGTTCCAAAAAAATTCCTTTTCCCTTTGTGTGCCTATATAAGTCATGTACAGATCACAGATCACGGATGGGTTTCTTTTGCCGTTTGTGATGCTACCCGTTCAGCACGAAGTCCAGCTGCACCCTGCTATTACCAATATTTGTTTTCTCCTGCTCCAAATCTATGGACAGTGGGCATCATACTAGGAGTTGAGGAATTTTCGATTCGAAGATTTGACGCTGTTTCGTAGTTAACTATGATTTATTGTTGGTGAGAGGAGCTCTGCGATTAACGGTCGATGATGTATTACAGTGAGCGATGTTTGTCATAGAGGCTTGGAATTCCTCTCGAATGACGAGTCTGAAAACAGTCTGGTTCAACAAGAGTGGGGTGCAGTGATTGGTCTCGCGCCATCCAATCTTTTGAACTAGAACTGACCTATCCGAGGGAGCCTTGAAAGAACAGCAGCAGCGGCTCCAATGATCTTTCCGCTCAATTTGCGCCAATTTTGATCTATATCAACATCTGTACTGCCGTTCCAATCATAGTAGTCCCATGTTCTACACAAACCTTATGCAAGCTGGGACAGCTATGCTTGGAACGGCAGTGTAGCTACAATGTTTGCCAATTGTCTGTGATATCTCTCGCGCACTACTTCATTCCGCAACATATTGGCATCAATGTCCATGGTAGCTCAGAAACCTAGCTTCTGCTTACCTTCAATCGCTTTCGATTCGCGGTTTTCGACGATATTACAAAGCAAGACTTTATGGTCAGAAGAGATAGACCACGGCACCTTATTATTACCCTTTTAGAAATTTACCGTTCGCATCCCGACTGGACGATTATGAACACTTTGCCTAGTTTTATGTCCTTGTTTTGTGATTTTTCTAGCTTTTGGACAAATATTGAAACACATTTTTAATTTACTTATGTTGAAATCTCGTCGGTGAGCATGGCAAAAAAAAATTTGTATGCGATTGTTTAGGCATTTTAGTAATCAACTTAGTAATGTGTCTTGCTCGATATGCATATTTGCATATTTATAATTTTTAAGCTATGAATGCATGAAGCTTTGCCAGTTTTTCTACTCAGTAGGTATCTTAGCTTTATTATCCGAGAAATAAGTAGTAACCGGCGCAAAGCACCGTGTCTCTGCGCGCATGCGTCGGTGAAGGGAATAGAGTGGTCGTGCGTCCTCTATAGATTTTCGGTGTATGGTGACTTCCGTTATGTACTAAATCATTTCTATCAAGACTGCCCGCCCGTTGGTTTTATTCCAGCACGTTGCAATTCAGAGTAGGTTTCGTTCGTTATCGTAATAAATTTATTAATCGCGAAAAATGGAATCAATCGCGACAAAATATCGTAATTATTCGCAATAAATATAAGGATTATACGCGATGTATACCTTTTCAAGAGCCGCATCCAGTTGACTGCGTTTACTTTCTTACAGGTATTCGGGTTTTTAATAAAATAACGTGGTTCCCTGTGCAACTTCTTTAGCCCAGATTCCTCACGGAGGAGCAACTACGAAATGTGCGGTCGTTCAAGCTCAAGCTCAGTAGGTATCCTAGTTTATTTATTCGTGAAGTAAAAAATAATCGGCGCCAAACACCGTGTCCCTGTGCGTATGCGTCGGTAAGACGAAATAGAGCGATCGCGCATAATGCTCCGGTGCAAACGCGTCTTCGGCCCTGATGAACTTTGCTCATCTATGGTTTTTCGGTGTCTTGTGACTTCCGAGGTGTACTAAATCAGTTATTTGAAGTCTGCCCGCCCGTTGGTTCTATTCCGGCACGTTGCGACACGTAGTGGGTTTCGTTCGTTCGATGAATATCGTAATAGTATAGTTTTTCGCGACAAAAAAAAAAACAAATTAAAATAATCGCGACAAAATATCGTAATTCGCAATAAAAATCGGGATTATATTGTTTGGTGTGATACAAATTGTTACGATTTGTAGGTTGCCGAACATAACTAAAAACTTCGATTCTCCTGTATGCAGCGATCGTGGCGCGGTTTTATTTATATCGTCTCCTGGTGGCCGGTTGCCCAGAGACCGAGAAGTAACCATATCGGGCGCGAATTTGTGTCGAAAAGATCGCACCATCAACCTCGATGGATCCAGATCAATTCCTTTCCAGTAACACTAATTCCTTCCTTTGATACTTGTGGATGATGCAGAGGACTCCTCGGTCTCTAGTAGCAACAAGTATTGAACTAACACTCCCGATATCCTTTCCTCTATTGATCTGCATTGGGCGTGGCCAGCTACGTTATTGACCAGTTAAATAGACATATCTTTAAAACTATTAAATCGAATTTGATGAAATTTTCACAGCAAATGCATCCTTAGTTGTTGTTTATAAAAATAGTTTTTTGGAGAAAAACTATTTTTTTTAAATAGTAACTATTTTAAACAATATATTGAAAAACTATGTTCTGGGGCACTGAAAAATATGAAAAAAATCACAAACATTTCTGACAAAATTTCGAAACTCTACTGAAAATTTCGAGTTGGTGTTATTTTTGTTCAAAAGGTATCGGCTTTCAAAATTGGTGTCGCAACGCATTTTCAAGCGAGAAGCGAGCGAGCAGTACTATTATTGACAATCCCAATTGTAAATTTAGTTTGATAGGAATGCTTTTTAGCCGCAAAATGGTCAAAATAGTCCTAGTCTGTTACCCAACTTAATTATTAAGACAGTATACTTTTTGCCGTAAGTCTACCTGCACACTTTACTAAAATACAATGCAAAATTTAGTTAAGGAACAACCGTACAGAACGCACCAGTGGGGTGAGATCGCACATACTGTTTCTTTTAGTCATTATGGTGCACTTTTTGGGATGAGAACTGAAGGAAGCTGGGTTTAGGAGCGTTTTTCGCTTGAATTTGCGTTGCGGTACTAACTTTGAAAGTCCATATCTTTTGAACTAAAAATAACACCAACTCGAAACTTTCAGTAGAGTTTCGAAATTTTGTCAGAAATGTTTGGGATTTTTTTCATATTTTTCAGCGCCCCAGAACATAGTTTTTCAATATATTGTTTTAAATAGTTATTATTGAAAAACTATTTTTCCAAAAAAAAAAAAAAAAAAATTTCATAAACTACAAATAAGGATGCATCTGCTGTGTAGATTTCATCAAATTCGATGCAATAAATGTTTTTTTTTTCTTCATCTATAATTTATTTGACACGGCACAAATACATATAAATAAATGTTTTAAAGATATGTCTATTTAAATAGAATATTGACCTTAATTTCAAATGACCATCACGGCTCCAAAACATACTCAAATTTAATAAAAATTGGAAAATCATCTTTCGGAATGAAACTCTTAAAGTTTTTAATACTTATTTGAAAAAATTAGACACCGCGATTTTGAGTGATCCGTTTCACGATTTTTGACCCTATGAAAAGTTTACTATACTAAAAATAAAAACATTAACTTTTTTGTGTTAAGAGATAGAAGAATAGTTTATTCAGCAAAGTTGTAGAAGATTCAACAATATGAAACTTCGTTGAACAAATGAAAATCCTATCTTTTTTCGGTACAAAGTTATAAAGTATATTACATGGAACTTACTTAAAAGTTAATTTTTTGTACTTCACTTTTGTTGGTTGCATTCTACATGAAAGTGTTGTTCGAAGGAATTGTAAGGGCACACAAAACACACATTTTGTCAAAAACTATGTATCCCCAGAACTTTTCCTTACAAAGCTATATCATATTTTGGCTCATTTTTTCAATAACTTCAAGAACGTATAGATTAAAAAGGGGCAAGTGGAGTCATGATGTCAATACTTTTCCTTGAAGTTAAGCTGAAGTACTATAAACTCCTTCAGGTTCCATTTATCCCAATCGCCTGGTTAGAGCAGTTCATAATAGATTAGCTGATCCCACAAATTTTCCCTTGTTGATCCTGAGCGTTGATGTCGATGCATAATGTAAACCATTTGTAGTCGCTAATTCTTCATTTTCAAACGTTTTGTGCCATTCTGGGACGTTCTTTATCTTCCGAAGTTTCCTCTTCAAAACCACACAAAAACTTTTGCACGATCAGAATGTTTACCAAAAACATTAAATAAAATACTCGTTGTGCTCGCAGAAAACATGATACACTTGTTGCTTACACCACAGCCGAGCAAAACAAGAGTGGTGATTGGTGAATCACTCTAGTGAGAATACACAGAAATACATCGTGAAGCGCACTGCTGAGATAAATTGGATAGCATTCACAGAGCAAACATGATATAGGACGGTTAGATTTTTTTTCAGTTTCGCTGCCCTCATTTGTTTTTCTCCGCGGATTTTTAACGTGGATTTTTGAATTAACCATTTCATTACCGCGTTAGTTCAAAAATCTTCCCGGTTGGAAATCATAAACGTCTTTTAGGAAAACACATTGTAAATAAACCTCCGCCTAGCGAA
Organism: Wyeomyia smithii; assembly: GCF_029784165.1. Classification (NCBI taxonomy): domain Eukaryota; kingdom Metazoa; phylum Arthropoda; class Insecta; order Diptera; family Culicidae; genus Wyeomyia; species Wyeomyia smithii. The sequence continues at coordinate 6,291,934 of NC_073696.1, forward strand.
AAATCCGGAATAATCGCAAAAGAGGACAATTTTAATGCAAATAATACTGGTCGTGGAATGTCTGGGCTTTTTCTGAATCCTTCCTTGGTGGTTTATTTTCGCTGTTTTTTTTTAGCTAACGCAGTTTTCACGCGGATTTTTGAATAACGAGGTTTTTGTTTACCTATTTTGTACCTCCCGCTTAAAAAATCTAACCGTATGCTTAAGAGACATTTAGTAAAGCACTGTTGTGAGCTCTGTTGTGAATTCATTAAGCGTAATGTCCTTTCGTTGAGCTTGAGCTTGAGCTTGAGCTTGATTGATCACCACCGGTTGCCACTTCGTTACTGATCAGGATCGATTGGAGTTGTAAATCGAATTTAGTGATTCCTGCTTGGGATTTAGCTTTTCGATGTGCATCTCCAATAACCCCTGCATGCTGATCAGTACCGACGCCTGCCGGTCCAGAACGTAGATCAAAGGAAGGAAGGAAAGGGGTGTTAGTTCGATACTTGTTGTTACAAGAGGCCGGATATACTCCTGCACACTCCACAAGCACCACGGGTATAGAAATTTTGTGTTAGTTGTTTGTCGCGTTTCTTCTCTACATACGATAAAACTCTTGGCGGTATTTATGGGCCCTCGTCCACTAAGATATTTTTCGCGAACCTATCTTCTATGTATCTAAGACGTTTTGTTTCATTGATTTTAGGAGTACGACGGAAATAACGAGCTTTGTACTAATAGAGGAACTGACCGACCCTTCCAATTTTGAACCCGACGTGCACGCACTTTCCCGAGGTTAGTGGTGCGATCTTCGATATATGAACTCACGAAAGCGCGCCAGGTGCCAACATGTTTGAAACCTCATCATATTTGCAGTGACGGGATACAAGCGAATCGTGGAGGTTAAGTAATTTCGGTTACCTTACGTATCGTACGACTCTACGCGTTTCGGCTCATGAACACCTTAATTTACCCATTCACGAATCAACGAGTAGCTTTATTTCGTAAGACGTTAAGCTTTATTCGGAAACTGTAAGCCGACCGCAATTTTAGAGGATATAAGATCTACAACGCGTTTTTCTCTTGTAATATAATTTGGAATGAGCTAAGTATCCTAATAAACTCAAAAACTGGCAAATTTACATGCATCCAAAGCCCTTAAAATTCAAAAACAAAAAATTGCATCCAACAAGATTTAAACATTATTGAATAAAAAAAAAATCAAGTGTATCAACATTTGTCCAAAAGCTAGGAAAATCATAAAAATAATAGGGTCAAATATGGTCAAATGACCGTAACCGATCAGAACTCTTCATGACAGACGAAGCACTTAGATATTTGTCGCGTGTGAATGATAGATGATCAAACTCTATTGTAAAACTATCAATTCGATCTTGTGAAAGTTAGCGGTTTCAAAGATTTATAGTAGCATATGAATATAGTAAAACCTACGACACGCTGAACCGCATCCGAGCCGATCTCCGCTTTTCAACCACATCAAGAAGTTCAATTTTCTACCCCATGAAAACCAAAAAAATCTGTATTATTTCCAGAAAATCTGCAATCTGCATGCAGATATCTGTATGAAAAATACGCAAGAAATCTGTATAAAAGCAGACAAATCTATATATGTGGCATCACTGGTCACAACTGAAATGATCTGCTATAATTTAGAACCAAACTGCATCGCCCGAAGGCAAACAAAGCCACCAATAGCTGTCAAACGCAAGTGCGCGACGTCACCGTGCGATGGTCTATTTGCTGAGCACACATTCTCATGTCAGCCTACTGCAACTTGCAAGTTGATGCAACGTAAAAAAAATCATGAACACATGAACGCGCTACCCAACACACACAGCAAGTGATCGAGAGAGAAAGAATCAGAAAATCGGCACCTTCTTCGAAGGCAGAAAATAACAAGAGGGTTGTGTGCAAAGCCACGACCGCAAGGTTGAAGTAGAATACTTATACAAGAAAGAAAACCCGGCTGCTTGCGTGTCAGTCATTTTTTCTAGTAAATAAACGTTCACCAATCAGATCAATCGAATTTTGCGCTTCAACAAGGATTGACCTTTTTCAATAATATAAGAAGTTGCTTGTCATGGTTGGGGCTCGACAATTTTAAAATTTTGAGATGAAATTTTTTCGGATGTCATGCTCATGACTGAAGGAAAAGATAATTCAGTACGTTTTGAGACACGAAGATGAAGTAAAATTTATAACTTTTACAAATTTAAAAATGTAAATTAACTCATTAGAAAATATTAACTCTTCAATCAAGTTTTTATTTCATCCTGAAAAGGACAATTTGTTGTTCATTTTAGTATTGGATAAGATGCCGATCACATCTTTGCGTTATCACTGACAGTGCGAACAAAGTATTCCTTGTGATAAAATAAACAGTGAAAAGCTGATTGAACACTCAAAACTAGACGGCTCACGTGTTGTCAAAATGAGTCAACTTTTCATTGAATGCATTTACTAGTGCCCACTATCGCACAGAGACTGCATTTCACTAAAGTGCCTCACTGCATCACCCGCTATCGATGCTGAGATCCGCTGCAACTAGTTCGCTATCCATAGCCATGCGACAGTTGTGGCCGCTATATGCTGCCATTGGTATCGACTGTCCCTGCATCAGCTGGCCCAGCTGCTATCGTTGCTGGAATCCGCTGCAACTAGTGCGCTATCCATTGCTACGCCACAGCTGTGGCCGCTTTCCGCCATCGCTGGTATCCACTGCACTACTAGTGCTGCTGCTAAGGGAGGACGACTGCTGTTGTCGCTATCTAGAACTATTATGAGCGGCTTCGGCTGAAACAGGCTCTTATATAGGCCAAATAGCATGTTTCATATTGCAAGATATATGATTCTGTCGACCGTGCTTGGGAAGCAATTATATAACGACCAATCAGAGGTCGAATTTTTCGTTTTGACAAGGCTTGACTATTGTCAATAGTATAATAGTGTGAATAATAAAATTACAATTATCTTCTTTTGGGAAGAATCTTAGAAAATTTCCCAATCTATTGCTGCAAACCGATTTATTAGCATTTGAAATTGGACATATTTTTCACTTTTTTCGGTTTTAGATTTTCATTTCACATCCCTATGTAGCCGAACTTCCTGAGAGAAGTATTCTACTTCAAAAAACAAATTCTCTCTCGCTCACATGCCGTTCAAATCGAATGGAAGAAAAGCTGTGTGCGTTAACATAGGTAGTCACAATTTTACTCTGATCCCGTTTCAAACACGACGTGAAATATCACCAAAACCAATGCTTAGCTTCTGTTTCCTGTCTCTCCAGTTGCATTTTGCGAGCCAGCAGCAGGAACCACAAATGCAAGAAAGCTTTGCACTTCGCTGCGCGCAAAGCTCAGCGGAAGATAAAAAAAACACACAAACCCAATCGATGTCAGTTGAGAGGACGTGTTGAACCTAATTCCTTCTTTACGGTTTCCACTCTCTTTTCACTAACACTACCGTTCACTTGGTAAAAATCAAAACGTACACGAATGGCGAACTATATCTTCTGTGCCAATTTACACTGCATAATCACTCTCATTTTTTATCTTCTAATTTTCACTCCACTCTAGCTAATTTGTATCTTACACACGCGACACCCGATATACTTGAAAATTTACAACCTTTCATGACCTCTAGTGCGAAAATACACGTGAATTTTATTAGAAATTTACGGACCGATTCAATGTACGTTTGTTTTATTGGCCATGTTGCCAGTCCTCTCCCAATATGTACATATTTGTTACCACTAAAAACATTTACCTGCCAAATTTTGTTTCATTTGGTTGATTAGTTCTCGAGATGTGCACAAATTTGTGTTTCATCCAACTATTATGGACATATTAGTTACCCCTTAAAACATCCACATGCCAAATTCGGTTTCATTTGCTTGGTTTGTTCTTGAGTTGTGCAGAAATTTATGTTTCATTTGTATGGGACCCCTCCCTTCCAGAAGAGGGAGGGGTCTCAAACTATCATAGGAACCTTTATCGGCACCAAAAACCCCTACATACAAATTTTCACGTCGATTGGTTCGGTAGTTTTCGGGCTTATATGGATCAGACAGACAGACAGACTTGACTGCATTTTTATATGTAAAGATTACAACATCAATATTTTAGAACCTAAAGAGTGAATATACATTTATTGGATTGAAGCGTTCATGTAAATCTATTTTTACAAATAAAAAATTGAATGAGAAAGGCTGGGTCTGACCGCTAGGTGGATTAATTTAGGTTTTTTACCATTGTAAGCCTCTTATCTCCGATACGCAGCATGGATTCATGCCAAAGCGTTCAACAACAATGAATCTTCTAACGTTCACCTCATTTGCAATGGATGTTATGTCTGAAGGGCACCAAACCGACGCTATATACACTGATTTGTCAGCAGCCTTCGATGAAATTAACCACAACATTACCATTGAAAAACTTGACCGAATGGGATATGACGGAAACATTTTACGCTGGCTTCAACCGTATCTTGCGGATCGCCACATCATGGTAAAAATTGGAGACAGCCTTGGTGCTACATTCCGATTCGAAACTCGACCTTCTGTCTATTATACACTTCTGTTTATTATAGACTTCGCAGCCAACTGTTAAGTGCACAGGACAATTGCGGGGCCAGCGCCACGATCCTTCCAACACTAACAGTCTCTCCCGAGCCAAGACTCGAACCTACGACTTGTTAGGCCAGCATCGCACCTCGAGACCAGCTGGGAGGCTGGAGACAACAGATCGCAAAAATTTCATGCTTCTTCCGGAATCCCACAAGGTAGTCACTTCGGGCCTTTAATCTTCATCCCCTCCTTCAACGATGTGAACTGCATTCTCAGTCGCCCCAGAATATCTTTTGCCGACGACATGAAAATTTACGCCAAAGTGAGGTGCTCAGAGGATGCTCTCTATCTACAACATCAGTTGGAAAATTTTGCTAAATGGTGTGACATCAATAGGATGACTCTAACTAAGCGTAATGTCCTTTCGTGTGCGAAAACTCACACCAGTTCATTAGCCCCTGGAGAGAGATTCAGATCCCACCGCGATGATTTTTCGCAAGCTCCTTAGACCTACACAAATCGCAGCACTATTTAATCAAGCGCGTCGGTTTTGCTCACCAGTGGGAGTGCAGATGTTTTCGCTGTGAAAGATCTTCTCCTACACGCTAGTAATTCTCTAAGGAAAAACTGCAAGCCTCGTGACTATGGATAGTTAAAAAACGCCAACTCTTCTAAAATGCTACGAATCAATACTAATTTCTAATACTGATTCTGATTACCGTTTACGGTGCACCGTTTTCCTAAAACATTTTTAACCGCATTTGAATTTTATGTAGGTTGCTTCTCTGGCTGCGTTGTCTCGCTTCGGTAAACCGATTCACCCACATCTTCAACAGCTGTATTTGAATTTTCATTATGCTTTTGACCATAGCTAACTAACACAGAGAATCCATAGTGAAAATTTTCTGGATATCTTAAACCCGGTGACGGAATCGTTAACTTTGAACCAACAATTAGGTTGTTTAGCACTGTCAGTTTTTATACCATCTGAAAGATCTGCATTTTATTGGTGAAACGTGATTTAAAAAAAAATCTATCGTTGTTGCTTTTTTAGTCACGATTTAAAACTGCTCGAAATCACTACAATGACAGTTCGCCTATATACCAAATGTCATTGTGGCGATTTAAAGCAAATTTCTATTCTTCGTTTAAAAATCGAAGGATAATGGTATAAATTTTTAAAAAAACACGTTGTGCTCCGGATATAACACTCTTTCAGATGATTCATAAAAATCGGAAATCCGTGAATAGCTAAACAACCCAATTGTGAGATTCGGTCTAAAAACTCATAAAATTCTTCAGCTTCGGAACATATCCCCAGGAAACCGGAAGAAGAGGCGCCGACTGACTTGAAATAGATAAGTAGATAAGTTACTGAATCTTTTGGTGCTAAAACTATCGAAATCGGATGAAAATTGCAAAGGTTACAAGAGTTTTGAAGTGAGGTTAAAGCGGTTAGAACAGACTGGGCAGTCTTGAGGATTCTTTTTTCAGGATTCCTTACGTGTTCGTCATCGTGTTAATGTCTTTGTGGATTCTAAACTACATTGTTTTTTGCGTGTGCTGACTGGGACAGAAAAAGTTTAGTTCTGATGTAGCCCACAAAACGGACAGCTAAAGAGTAATAGTGTCCTGGTTTAGCTAAACCGCAACAAACGGAACTGAGCAGAGATTGATTCTCGGATTGAAGGGCGGTATAGCTAAAAAAAATCACAAGAAAGTTGTATGCAAAGCCACGACCGCAAGGTTGAAGTAGAATACTTTTACAAGAAAGATAACCCGGTTGCTTGCGTGTCAGTCATTTTTTTCTAGTAAATAAACGTTGACCGTTCATTGGCAGTATTGTTATTTCTTTTTGTCTGATATTCTGAATGAAGTTCATTGAATATTTTTAAATTTTGTGCAAATGAGAAGTTGAGGTGCTGCCGAATTGTAATATGCACATTTAATACGACATCATTAAACGGGAACGGAACAAAGGCTACGGTTATGCAGAACGCGAATGCCGGCGCGATGCGATTCGCCTTACCGTGGTGAAATGTACAGCTCTTTTTAAGGCGAAGTAGGGCTATACATTTCAACAGATTTCTTCTTGCCGAATCGCATCGCGCCGTTATTTGCGTTCTGCATGACCGTAGCCAAACACTAAGCGACGCAAACACGTAATAATAATCAGAGTATGCATGTAGATGAAGATAATTAACTTTGGATTATAGCGCCAAACGAGAAAATATTAACTCTTCAAATAATCATTTGTGTTCTTCAAATTTCAGTTGTTCAATTTAATATCCGATGAAATGTTTGTTTATTTATTTATTATCTGATGAAGCTCTTATATAGGCCAAATGATGCATTCCCAATTTACTAGGTCCATAACTCTGCCGACCGTGCTTGGGAAAGCGCGGTATAACGACTAATCAGAGGTTGAATTTTGTGTTTTGACAAGGCTTAAGAGTTTTCAATAGTACAATAGTTCGAATGATAAAACTACAATTTCATCCATCCATCGAAAACTAACCGATTTATTAGAATTTGGAATTTTTCTCATTTTTTTCAGTTTTAGATTTTCATTTCACATCCCTATGTAGCCGAACTTCCTGAGAGAAGTATTCTACTTCAAAATTAAATCTTTACAATTCATTTGTTGTCCTTGTAAGGACAATTGTTCAATTTATCATACGATGTAGTGTTTATCTTACATCTCTGTGTTACCTCGATAGTGAGAACTAAGGCGCACGGTCGACACAATGAGAAAGGTGTTTTCACATTGAAAACTAGACACGGCTTTACTGGAGGAAGTGTTGGCAAATGCATCTACCGCTAATACCACCGCTATCATACGAAAGCGCGTCGTTTCATGTGGGGAATATCAAGAACGAGAAATGACGCGCGTCTAAGCATTACCCGAACTGTTTCGCCGTGCTGCTCCCATTTACCTTTACATCGGCCTCAGGGAAGTACCGGCTGAATCTGCATCTACCGCTGAGGCTGTCACTATACTGCTATTGGTACCAAAAGCTATTAACTCTTCAAATAAGTGTGTTATTTGTTCTCAAAAGAACAATTGTTCAATTCAAAATCGGATTTACGCAATCGTATCTCTGTATTATTACCGACAATAATATTCTTCTGAACAAAATGATACAACTTTCCCATTAGGTCTCTGCCATAATAGACGCGAAAAGCGACGCGAACCGTTTCGCTCGGCTGTAGGTTAATGTACAGCCATCAGTAAAGCTGTGCATAAACCTACGGCCGAGCGAATCGGTTCGCGCCGCTTTTCGCGTCTACTATGGCAGAGGCCTTAGAGAAAGTTGCTGGCTGATGTATTCACTTCATGCAAGCCTGCTGCTGATGCTTCCCGCTACCACGCTGAAACAGCATTTTAGTGAAGGGAGTGTCGCTGCATCAGCTGACCCTGCTACTATCGATGCTGATATACCCGCTGCAACTGCAACGCTATCCGTAGCCATGCCACAGTTGTGGCCGCCATTGGTACCCGCTGTACCTGCTTCTGCTGGCCCTGCTGCTATCGATGGTGAGATCCGCTGAAACTGCTACGCTTATCCGCAGCCATGCCACAGTTGTGGCCGCTATCCGCTATCGATGGTACCCACTGCTCGCTCCCGCTGCTGCTAAGGGATGACTGCTGTCGTCGCTGTTCAGAACTACTATGAGCGGCTTCGACTAAAACAGGCTCTTATATAGGGATGAAAATAGGAATGAATTATTTTACGTACGGGGTGGAATGATATAACTTGAAAAATATGTGTGACTTTATTCCGGCTCAGAGCGATCATTTGATAAGCTCCACCTCTTTTTTCAGTTTTTAAAGTTTTTCCTCAGTTTCGTAGCACGGATGCACAAAAATGATTTCTTGTCGAGCCGGACCGATAGCACTCTCATTGAAGCAACAAAATAACATGTTTTGTGTCGTGTTGTGCAGCTTGGTTGAAGAAAATGTTCCCGTCTCCATGTCGCATGTAAGCAGATTATTGCGTTCAGTAGATAGTGTATCCAGCGAATAAACACCGATGGTGCTCTCACACACGCAACGGTTTTAACCCTTATCTTATTGCGGTTTGTAACATCAAGCGATTTCGTTCGCTCGCTGTTGCGTGTTGCATCATGTTGCAACTTGGCAGCTGGGAGACGACGAAATTCTGTTTATGCTGATTGATTGAATCGACTTCATACTAGCTCTGCATAGTCGTACTAACTGCTTTTGTTAATGCGTACTAACAGGGCAGTTAATTATTCAATGTCGGTTATGCTGATCGCAGCCTTTGCGCTGCCCCTACAGTGGGGGGTTTACTAAATAAAGTGAAAATTAGACAACTACAACAGAATTTGATTGCATCCCGCACAGAATGTCTGCTTGTGTTGATGCCAGAAAATTATTAACCTTCAATTATTTTTTTATTTGCCTTGAAAAAGCATGTTGCGGTTCAAAATCGGTTGCTAATTACAACCTTTAAGCTGCCCTAACATTGGGGGAATTGAGATACACGGACAACATGCCCGATGGAAGCTATTTCACATTCAGTAAATTAGACGGGTGCGACAAATTTGAATTGCTAGGATGCAACACAGAATGCTTGCTTGCGTTGACAAAAATTATTAACTTTCAATGACTTGTTTGTTTGCCTTAAAAAAGGCATTTTGATTTCCGAAATTGGATTTCCTGATGGCAATCATCATGCTGCCCCAACACGGGAGGAATAATGGCTGTCTGGCGACACACGCTGAGAAAAACCGCGCTGCTCCTGAGACGTGGTGACCAACCACAGGGCTAGTGCTGCTGCTAAGGAAGGACGACTGCTGTTGTCGCTGTCTAGAACTATTATGAGCGGCTCCGGCTGAAACAGGCTCTTATATAGGCCAAATAGCATGTTTTCAATTGCAAGGTATATGATCCTGTCGACCGTGCTTGGGAAGCAAGCATATAACGACCAATCAGAGGTCGAATTTTTCGTTTTGACAAGGCTTGACTATTTTCAATAGTACAATAGTGTGAATAATAAAACTACAATTATTTTAGTTTGGGAAGAATCTTAGAAGATTTTGCAATCTATTGCTGCAAGAACGAAGGAAATCCATCGAATTCTAACCGATTTATTAGCATTTGAAATCGGACATATTTTTCACTTTTTTCGGTTTTAGATTTTCATTTCACATCCCTATGTAGCCGAACTTCCTGAGAGAAGTATTCTACTTCAAAAAATCAGTAGAAGAGAAGCAGTGCTAAGAAATTTCCACAAGAAGGGACCAAGTCCGAAATCATGACATTAGAAATAAGAATAAAGGTAACTCTAAAATTTCCAGCCGCAACCGAAATCTGGTCATTCAGTGGAGGGCATAGTGGACCGAAAAGTCATGTTTTCATAAAATTTGCGAGCATCTGGACATTTCAACCAAAGGCACGTGAAGGCAAGATATGGTACTTTGGTATGTTCTTGGCATGTTCTTTGAGAGAAAAAGATTGAAAGAGTGAAAACTTCTATTGCCACAACTCTAACAAGGATGAATTATCATGTTTCTCTGAAAGAAATATTCATGTTATGAAATCATTCCCATCGAAAACTTTTGAAAACATTGTACAAAGAATTGAAGAGTGTTGTATCTCGAAAATAGCTGCAATTGAGTCGGTGGCCCTTCTTGAAGCATGAACAAATGATTCCGTCTCATCATTTCGCGACTCACTACTTGTAAACCTGTTTCACTACTTTCCATCGAGTCAACACTCTTAATGTCACGATTTCGAGACCTGGAATAATCTCATTGTTCAAAACTCTTCTCTAGCATAACTCGGTATCGGCCGATTAGAGGCTGGGATTTCCCAGCCATTCCAAGATAGAGTCGAATCAATGGTCCGACTAATGACAACAGGGAATTGTGTCCTGATTTGAGAACACCTGCACGATTCATAGCTGACAAATCGCGGGTTAAATTTGAAATTAGCATAAAACACAGAACGAGTCTCTCGTTGCGACGACTGCATTTAATTGGATATCGATTTGCTAACGTTGTGCAGTTGCATAACCAGAGTGGTTTCGGATGAGTTTGATTGTGAGCATTGCGAGGACAAAAAAATGCTGAAACCGTTTTATTCTTTATCGCCGACAGGTTAGAATCATCTTTTTATATTGGCTGCCATGTATTTTAAGAATGAGCCGACCGGGTAGACACTTGTCGATGGAATATCCGCCTACGCCGACATCGGATAGTTCCGAACGGAAAACGCACATACAGGATGTCGAACTGAAAGAGCGGTGAGTGAAAATTTAGCTTGAATCGTTGAATAGTTTCAACCCTTTTTTCCTCCATACATTTTAGATCATCGAAGTCGTTACTAGCGAACGTATTAGATATAGATGATGACTTTCGTCACAACTGTAGACCACTAACCCCCGGAGGTACACTGCCACATAATCCAACATATTTCAGGACTGTTTATAGGTACGTAAAACCCCTTCCAGAGAAGCTCGTAAAAGTTGCATTAACCTTCTCTCCTTTTCCGCAACGTTTTTTTTATTATTGCAGTAGCGATGATGGAAGTATGGGACCGATCGGAAGCAATCGAATGCCAGATGCAATTGCGCCACCACACACGTGTTTCACATCATCCGCTGATTACGAACTAGCTTTAATATTAAAAGAGATACGTTTTATCACCGATCAGGTAATTAATTTCCCTCCCGTCTGTTTGTAAGCCGTCCCTGACGCGCCAGCTCCAGAGTACGAAATTAAAACTCACCGGGCGACGGGATGTTGCAAGGGCTAAATAATTAAACGGCCAATTATCGGGCTGAGGTGAAATGCGAAGCCGCGCACTGTTGCTGTAGTGTATTACAGTGAGAGCAGAGAGTACTTAGCGCCCGTCACTCGTCACCCTGCCGGACGAGTATATGGGGAGGGATAACGAAAGAAAAACCAGGCTGAAGCTAGGATTCATTACGGCCCACACTTTCTGATTGCCTAGCTGGTTAGCATTTTCTACGGAACCAAGCTTCTCTCTATTGAGCCCGAGCCGGGTCCATCGACCTGGGGCTCTGGTGTTTTTCCACATGACAGTGGACGGGTGGTGGTGGTGGGGTAAATAAAACGAAATCTGCGATAACGGCGCTGGGCGTTCGACGGAACGAGATTGTACCTACTTGCGCGTTAATTATTCAGCAATCTGGTATTCATTAGCCTCATCTCGGTTGATTTACTTCGGCTTTTACTACTGGGCCTGTTAGTCCGCCTGCGGAAGGAGACCGAGACCGATTTTGGACCGTAAAGTCAGACTTATTTATTATGGGAAGTCGGTTTTTTTTCTCTCTTTCTCCTTATCTGGTTGTAATGCAGAACTGAAAAATAATTCAATTTCCAGCATCACTACACTTAGCTTGGCGCTTGTCTGGGTTAACGGGAAAGTTCTGAGAAAAACAATGACGTGGCATGATTGGGACGGTGGAGGATGGGGAAAAGCCATGACTTTATGTTGCGGAAGAGGTTTTTTTCCTTTCTCTCCATTACACACTACTGGCAGGGCATGTCGGAAGTATAAATTTTTCAGCCGCAAATGAATCTGGGTTTATTTAAGGAGACGTCGGTGGGAGAGGATTTTTTTTTTGAGCTGTTATTTAAAGCACAAGTAAAGTTTAAAGTTAATTCGACCGAAGAGAGGTTAACCGGCATCAGTGTTGTACCCATTACGAGGTAGGGGAAGAATGGGAAATGAGATGAGCTTACGGTACCGTAACTAATTGCAGTCGGACGTCTAATGCTTTTGCCTGATTTCCGTTCATGAGTGCGGACGAGAGTTACATCGGAAATCAATTCGTTATTCGAACGACGTGGTAATTGGAGTGTTGATCGGTGAGATCGAAGCTCGTTTAATTGTTTAATTGTAAAGTGGGTTTACAAATCACTTGCGGGGCGGAAGTCGAACTTATGTGCGACTGAAATGAGCTCTTGTTCAAGCCTGAAGATTATCCGATAAATTGCAAGCTGAGGTCCTCTCAATTATTTTCTTTAATGTGATTTCATTTGGCGACAGAACTACTTTTATTTCATTATTTTTTTCAAAATTGACTCGATTTTCTTGTTAATTTTCATTCAAACAAAGGCTTTACCTAAAATTATAACCAGGAGCGAAATATATCTTATGAACTCTTTTAATAGAAATTATAACATTAGGATCAATTTTTCCTTTTCCTTTTCCTTTCATTTCCTTTTTTTTTCTTCATCTATAGTTTATTTGACACGGCACAAACACAATTCAATGTTTAACGGCGCCAATTATATCTGGTAGCCTACTTTTTAAAGTATCTTAGTAACTAAAAGCAAATTTTTTATCCTCGCTGCCGACTACGAGCTGAAACTAAATCTAACTTAAAGCTAGAATATTTTGCATTAAAAGCACAAGTTTGCTGTTTGATGGTTTTCATTGCCATAGGTAAGCAGCATATTAAATTTGTTCCGCTGCTGGGCCAAGATATTACGGACTGGCATATTGGGTTTATCCATCGGGCCTTGAGAGTATCGTGCGGGTCTGATTGCTGTTTCCGGATCCGGGGTCTTAACGTGTTCTTGTCGTTTGATTGGATGTAGGCGGAAGGGGATAGGACTAAACTGGGGCGTGGATGGATTTCAGGAAAACGTATATAAGGGACATGTAGGATAGGTCACGGCTCGCCAAGACATCACGAACAGGAACAGCCGGCTGCCTACCGTCGGCCTGCAGGGAAGCTATTAATTTAGACCTGGCGTCACGGTGTACAGGGCATGACCAAACAACGTGCTCTATGTCGTGATAACCTTCACCACAGGCACAGATACCACTCTCCCCGAGCCCAACACGACGGAGATGCGCGTCAAATCTATTGTGATTGGACATAAGCCGGGACATCACGCAAATGAAATCCCGACCTACATCCAACCCCTTGAACCACGGGTTCGTCGATACCTTGGGGATTATGGAGTGTAACCAACTTCCCAGTTCCCCCTTGGTCCAAGCATTTTGCCAACTGATGATCGTATTCTGACGTACAAATGCGAAAAATTCATTAAAGGCAATTGGTCTTTCATAAATATCACCACTTGTTGCGCCCACCTTAGCCAAAGAGTCCGCTTTCTCAATACCCGGTATCGAGCAGTGAGAAGGGACCCACGCTAAAGTAATCTGAGTAGATTTTTCGGATAAAGCACTCAGATGTTCCCGTATTTTCCCCAGGAAATACGGAGAGTGCTTAACATCTTTCATCGATCGGAGAGCCTCAATGGAACTGAGACTGTCCGTAAAGATGAAATAATGGTCCGTGGGCATTTTTTCGATAATCCCTAGGGTGTACTGAATTGCAGCTAATTCTGCGACGTAAACAGAAGCAGGATTATCAAGCTTATGGGAGACGGTTAAATTGTTATTGAAGATACCGAAGCCAGTGGACCCATCAAGAAGTGATCCGTCAGTGTAGTACATATTGTCGCAGTTGATGTTTCGATATTTATTGGAAAAATTTTTAGGGATCTACTGCACGCGTAAATGATCCGGGATTCCACGAGTTTCTTCTATCATGGATGTATCGAAAAACACAGTAGAATCAGAAGTATTTGATAAGTCGACACGATTTGGAATATTCGAAGAAGGGTTAATATTTTGGGACATGTGATTGAAATACAATGTCATAAAACGGGTTTGAGAGTTAAGTTCGATTAATCTTTCAAAATTTTCAATCACGGGACGGTTCAAGACCTCACATTTGATTAGAATACGAGAAGACAGGCTCCAGAAGCGGTTTTTCAATGGTAGTGCTCCAGCTAAGATCTCCAAACTCATCGTATGGGTCGACTGCATGCAACCCAAGGCGATACGCAAACAACGATATTGTATTCGCTCCAGTTTGATCAAATGTGTGTTTGCTGCGGAGCGGAAGCAGAAACACCCGTACTCAATGACAGACAATATCGTTGTTTGGTAAAGCCTTATAAGGTCTCCTGGGTGGGCTTCCCACCATTGTCCGGTTATTGTACAAAGAAAATTCACTCTTTGTTGAAATTTTTTCATCAGATACCTCACGTGACAACCCCAGGTGCCTTTAGAGTCGAACCAGACACCAAGATATTTGTGTACCAAAACCTGAGAAATCGTTTTACCCATTAATTGTGTTTGAAGCTGAGCAGGTTCATGCTTCCTAGAAAAAACTACTATCTCAGTCTTCTCCGGAGAGAATTCGATACCTAGATGTAAAGCCCAAGCAGACAAATTGTCCAAGGTATCTTGCAATGGTCCTTGCAAATCGGCAGCTTTGGCTCCTGTAACAGAGATTACACTGTCGTCTGCAAGTTGTCTTATCGTGCATGAGTTTGCCAGACATTCGTCGATGTCATTTACATAAAAGTTGTAAAGAAGGGGGCTTAAACATGAACCCTGGGGAAGACCCATGTAGCTAATGCGAAAAGTTGCCATATCGCCGTGCGTAAAATGCATGTGCTTTTCGGACAACAAATTGTGCAAAAAATTGTTCAAAATTGGAGAAAATCCTTGTCGGTGAAGTTTACCCGAAAGAATGTCAATAGAAACGGAATCAAAAGCCCCCTTAATGTCCAAGAACGCAGACGCCATTTGTTCTTTGCAAGCATACGCCAGCTGAATATCTGTTGAAAGCAACGCAAGACAATCATTCGTCCCTTTGGCACGGCGGAAGCCAAATTGAGTATCTGATAGTAGACCATTTGATTCGACCCAATGGTCTAAACGACGGAGTATCATTTTTTCCATCAATTTCCGGATACAGGATAGCATTGCAATCGGCCTATAAGAGTTGTGATCAGAAGCTGGTTTCCCTGGTTTTTGGATGGCGATCACCTTCACTTGCCTCCAATCCTGCGGTACAATGTTTTGCTCCAGGAACTTATTGAACAAGTTCAACAAGCGCCTCTTGGCATTGCCGGGTAGATTCTTCAACAAGTTGAATTTGATTCTATCTAACCCAGGCGCGTTATTGTTACAGGACAGGAGGGCAACTGAAAATTCTGCCATCGTAAAAGGTGATTCAATCGCGTCGTGGCCCGGAGACGCATCGCGAACAATGTTTTGCTCAGGAACAGAGTCCGGACATACTTTCCTGGCAAAATCAAATATCCACCTACTTGAAGACTCCTCGCTTTCGTTGACCGTTACGCGATTCCGCATTCTTCGGGCTGTGTTCCAAAGAGTGCTCATCGATGTCTCTCTCGACGTCTCGTTCACGAACCGATGCCAATATCTTCGTTTCTTTGCTTTAGCCAAGCTTTTAAGCTTGGTATCAAGCTCCGAATACCGTATATAGTCGCCAGGTATGCCTCCCTTCTGGAAGGCCAAAAACGCGTCGGATCTTTGCGTGTAGACTTCGGAGCACTCTTGGTCCCACCACGGAGTGGGAGGCCGTTCTTTGATCGCTACGCCGGGATATTTCTTCGCTTGGGCTTGCAACGCGGCGTCGAGAATCAAGCCCGCGAGGAGGTTGTATTCTTCAAGTGGTGGATGATGTTGAATCGACTCGACCGCTTTTGAAATCATTTCCTCGTATAACTTCCAATCGACATTCCGTGTGAGGTCATACGGAATGTCAATTGGTCGCATGCGAGTTGACCCGTTTGTAATTGAAATAAGAATAGGCAAATGGTCGCTACCGTGAGGATCGAGGATTACCTTCCATGTGCAATCCAACCGTAGCGACGTCGAACATAAGGATAGATCCAAAGCGCTTGGGCGCGCTGGAGGTTTCGGGATACGTGTCATTTCGCCGTTGTTTAAAATAGTCATGTCGAAGTCATCGCAAAGGTTATAGATTAAAGAGGAGCGGTTATCATTGTAAGGGGAACCCCAAGCCACACCAAGAAAGTTGAAGTCTTCCAAAATCAAACGTGGCGAGGGAAGAAGTTCTATTAAATCAAAGAGCAGCCGTTGCCCAACCTGTGCTCTGGGAGGAATATATATTGAGGCAATACAAAGCTCTTTACCTTGTATTGTCATTTGACATGCGACAACTTCGATGCCTGGAATCGAGAGGAGGTTAATACGATAGAAAGAATAGCACTTTTTAATCCCTAGAAGTACTCCTCCATATGGGGTGTCTCGATCAAGGCGAATAATATTAAAATCATGGAAGTTGAGATCACTATTTGAAGTAGACAAGTTTCACAAAGGGAAAATGCATCGCATTTGTTTTTATTTATCAAAACTTTAAACGAATCAATTTTTGGTAAAATACTTCTACAATTCCACTGTAAGACAGAGATAGAATCCTTCATATACGCAGTTGAATTAGGCATCGAAGGATACAATCGCTGCAAGGAGGGGCCATTGGGCAGTCAACTGCTTCAAAAATGATCTAACTGTTGGGAGGAATGCTGTAAGAAAAATTTTAATTGGATCGGGTACATTGAAATTTTCAAAAATCCAGTCCACAATGTCAGAAAATTTCACTAATCCAGAGTTTGTTTCATCAACTGGATATGCAAAAGGAACAACTGGGGTTTAAGATGTTCCTGGCAGTGCTGGAAACTCCTTCTGGGACTTTAAACTTGCAAGCCCAGGAGGAGTTTGCTTCGGTTTTTCCGCAGCACTGTTTGTTTGTTCGTACTTTTCATTACACTTTGGGAAATCTGAGGACCTTTACGGGGAAGTTTAGGAGAAGAAACATTTTTCCTCTTCATAGACTCCCCAGGATTGGAGTGATGGAGCATAAGATGTTCCTGCTGATGAATCGTCAGAATCGGTTTCATCAGAGGACAACAGATCAAAGGGGTTCGATGTTATGGTAGAAGTGGTCACGGTCTTCTTCAGCATCTCAGCGTAAGAACGCTTTGAACGCTCCTTAAGTGACCGCTTGATTTTATCTCTGCGCTGCATGTACACCGGGCATGTGGAGAGTTATGCTGGTTTTCCCCACAGTGAATACATTTTTCAGCATTAACACTGCAAGAATCTTCCGCATGAGTCTCCCCACACTTGCTACATCGTGCCTTATTGCAGCAGTAGGCGGCTATGTGGCCTAACTGCTTGCAATTGGTGCAATTCATAACACGGGGTACATACAATCGCACAGGCAGACGAACCCGGTCGATCGAGACGTGGCTAGGGAGTGCAGATCCGGCAAACGTAACGCGAAACGAGTCTGACGGAGTGTTAACTTTTTTACCGCCGACGAGAGACATGGACCGCAATTGCTTACAATCCAAAATCTTCGCCTGTGTTCCGGTATTTTTGAAGCAACCGGTTGCGCTTTTTAGGATACACTCGACAGACAGACTCGAATCGGCTATGACACCGTCGATCTCCACGTCTCGTGCGGGTATGTAAACGCGATACTCGCGTGTGAAGAGCTCAGAGCAAGCGATAGCATTGGCCTGTGCCAGATCACTGACCACGACACGGAGCTTGTTAGGTCGGACCTTGGAAATTTCGGTCACGGCCTTGTACCCCTTCGTCAGGTCTTTAGAAATTTGCAGTATGTTTAATCGCTTTGAATTCACTCCTGCCTTTGGACGAAAATAAACAGTATAGCTGCCCTGTTGAGATTCGTCCGGGTAAAGCCTGGGGCGAGGGGGGACTGGAGAATGAACAGGGGAGGGGGTAACAGAAGGGTCAGGGTCAGGGGGGTTCGGGGATGGTGGCACGGGAGGCGAGGGATCTATATCCATCGCGCTAAATGTAGCGCACTAGCGCCGACAAGAACACGTACCTATTTACTCCTTCCTTCCAGCAGTGGTAGTCCGATCGTTCGAAGCTGCACCCAAAGCTGCCAGCAGCACCAGTAAAGCAGCACCAATACAGCCACCAGCAGTGAGCCGGGTGTGAGTTCACTCAGCACAGCGACACGACTCGACTGTCAACTGATGGCCTTGAATTAGAAAGATCTATTCACTGTGCACAGGTCAAAACTGCAGCTGGTATTTTGCACCAATACAGCCAAAGTTGCGAGCCGGGTACAGAACGTAGCGACACAACTCACAATCTAGTTGGCCTTTAGCGCGAATAATACACTCTTTTGTTTGGCTATTCGTACACACGGACCGGATTGTAATAGAACGACCACTTTGCGCGTCCGTTTCTGTCAAGTGTTCGACGCGGAATGAAGGAAAGTAGATGAGCTGGAAACATTTTTGGAAAATTGCTGCCAAAAAACGGTAAGCTAAACCAGGGAGCTTTTTCAGGATCAGATTTACGATGCCGTCGTTCCCAGGGGTTTTCATGTTTTTACCACGTTTGACTGCAGCACGTACCTCGTCCTCCGATATTTGACCAGTAAATGGAACATCGTTGAGCTGCTCCTCTAGCTGACTAATTGTGTTCTGCACTGCAATTTTATGGGGCTGCTCATCCCTGCACCGATGTTGTGAGCTTGAACCAGTTTGTTGGCAATGGCATCCACTTTCTCTGATGGGGAAACTAGGATACCTCCATCATCCTTCAATGGTGGAACTTTAGTTGGTTTTTTCTTCAGGATTTTAGTTACCTTCCAAAACGGTTTCGAGTGGTCTTTCATACGTTCAAATTCGTTCGAGAACTGTTGGTTTCGTATAAACAACATTCTTTCCGCAATAAGAACATTGAGACGAGAGAGTTCATGTTTTTTCATTAGGCATCCGGAGCGTTGGAATTGCCTTCTGACAGTGTTTCTTTTCTGGATTAATCGCCGGGTGTCGGAGTCAATCAGCGTAAATTTCCTCCTCACCTGAACATTGCGGATGCAGGATTCCTCGGCTGTGTGCACGGCTTCTTCGAAGACGTTTAATGCGTTGTCGATATTCAGAGTAGTTGATAGATTCAGTACATTAGGAAGACGTGCATCTACCATGCGGCTGAAGGCAATCCAGTTCACTCGGTGGTAATCACGTATTGTTGTAGCCTGCGCCAGTGCAGGGCTGAAATCAAGTTCGCACACCACTGGATAGTGGTCGGAGCTCAGTTCTTGATGGGTTACAGGTTTCGATAATGCCAGATCAGACAGAAAAATGTCTAGAGTGGAGGTGTTTCCAGCTGGGGAGATGAACGTTGGTTCATCTGGGAAGTGGATGGTGCACGTACCTGAACTGAGATGGTCTGCCAGAAGGTTACCGTTTTTGTTGCAGAAGTCGTTTCGCCACTGAGTATGGCGAGCGTTAAGATCACCGGCAACAATGAAGCCTCGCCTGTTGTCGGTTAGTTTTTGTAGATCTTCTGTAAAGAATTTGGAGGTATCGTTGCAAACCGAGCACTGCCGAGGGATGTAGACTGCAAACAATGTGACAAATCCGTGACGAGCAAAAATTTTAACTCCGATTGCCTCGATGACTTTGGTTTTAGGATGGGGCAGGATTTCATAGCGGATGTTTTCTTTTATTATAACGGCCACACCGCCACCACTGGAGTTGGAGCGGTCTAACCGGATAATGGTGTGGGTTGGAAGTGAGAAGTTTATTCTTGGGTTGAGCCTGGTTTCCGAGATCACCCTACGTCGACATTTTTTTGAGCGAGAAAATTACTCAATTCAATCTTTTTCGCCCTTATAGAGCGAGGGTTCCAGTTGGCGATGCGGATGCTGCAGGGCTCAGTTGACCCCATATTTGCAAACCATGTAGCCAAGGACCTTAACTTGGTCCGATTTGGTCTTGCACTGCTTCAGGCGATCGCAGAACTCGTTGTAAATGGACCACAGTTCTTCCGAACCGTAGAGCATGTTTTCACTACACTCGGCACGAGAGAATTCCGGAGGGAGATCGTTCAAACCTGCTCTAGTGCGAGGATCGATGCGGGGTTCTTGCTTCTGCAATTGATTGGACCAAGCGTTTGGTGTGGACGGATTGCCCACAGGTTTCGTTACGGTGGAAGTGCTATTGTTCGGTAATGCAGGGAAATTCGAGGTGGCTTCAGGAACAGGTTGACTCTTTTTATTTTCCTTACGACCCGGCTGGTTTTTGGTTGTCACTTGTTGGCGAATCCGGATGTATTCTGCTCTTTTGGGGCAGTTTCGATCGGTTACAGTTGGCACACCGTTTCGCTGAAGCATCTTTCTTCTTGCAGTTTTCCGAAGCATGAGGCTCACCACAAATATTGCATCTGCTGTTCAGGTGACAATTGCGAGTCCCGTGTCCGTGATGTAGACAATTCATACACTGTGTCACGTCTGCACGTTTGTTGCGGTATGCTTCCCAACGCACTATGATTTGCGAGATCTCATTTAGCTTCTTGAGGTTAGTGTATCCTTTGTGAAAGTGCACCAAGTAGAAGGACTCGTCCAGATTTGCGCAATCGCCTTTCCGTCTGATGATGTAGGCCGCAACAGCGGTGATGTTATGTTCACTAAAAACTTATTTGGCTCAAAAGGCTTGGATGCCATGTTCAGTTTTGGTCGTTTTGGGGTTAAGGAAGAAAATAGCAAGAATTCATAAAGACATAGCTTTTCTAAAGAAATGTGTCAAATATCGACTGACTCCCAAAAGTCATGAGATTAAAATTAGAACTTTAACCCCTCCTTTTCTCATTAAGAAGATGGAATTGGAATGGATAAAAAATAGTATAAAACTTCTTTATAGTAAATTAAATTCAGTCACTTTAGAGTGCTACTCCCTTCATTTAAAACTGGCCAAAGAGTTTCCCTTTGGGTTCCCAGAACGAAATAAGAGTAGTAAAATGACAACTAAGATAAAATATATAGAAAATTTTGTGGTCAATCGATCTTCGTGTGAATTCTCACAACAGCAACAAAATCTTTTGAACAAAGGCCTCAACTTTCCTGTTTCTTCTAAACCAAATGTTGAACAGGCAATCATTGATATTGAAAGTGGGATGGGCAGTTGCAATTTTTACACCGCACAAATTAGTGAAGTGCGCACATCCTTCTTGAATAATTTAAAAAAATGTCCACGTCTTGTAAATAATAGCACAGACTTACAGATAATCAAAGAATTATGTAATAAACCTGTCTTTTATTAAAAAGCTGATAAGGGGAATAAAATTGTTATTTTGAACATAAATGATTACGATCAACAAATGTTGGAGAAAATTAATAATGGCCCATACGGGCAACAGAGAGTCAACCCCCTTACCGACATGGTGAAAAACTTTGAAAAAACTATCAAAGAATGCCAACCTATTTTTGGTGACGCTGTGAAAAATCTTCGTGTTTCGAGCCCTTCTCTTCCTAGAATAAAGGGTCTCCCTAAAGTACATAAACCTGGTAATGGAATGAGAGAAATCGTTTCTGCGGTGGGGGCACCAACAGAAAAATTGGCAAAATGGTTAGTCAAGGAATTTCAATCAATGCCGAAAAAATTTCCTAGTCGATCTGTTAAGAGCACAGGAGTTTTTGTTGAAAATTTAAAATCATCGGGGGGCATCAACACTGGCGAGATAATGGTTTCTTTTGATGTCACAGCACTTTTTCCGAGTGTTCCAATGAAAAAAGCTATAAATCTTTTGGAAGATTGGCTTCTTTCCCAACAATGTGACAACCCTTGGAAAACTAAAGTACGCAGTTACTTGAAGTTAACTCGACTCTGCATGGAAGACAATTATTTTTCATTTCGTGGGAAATTTTACAAACAAACAAAAGGAGCACCGATGGGGAATCCTCTTTCACCTTTCTTATGTGAGCTTTTTATGGCACATTTGGAAAATAAACTAAATGAAAAAGACTGCTTACCAGATCGTTGGTGGAGGTATGTTGATGATATTTTTTGTATTTTACAACAGGGGAACTTGGAAAGTTTTTTGGGAATTTTGAATGGTCTTCATAAAAATATCCAGTTCACTTTGGAAATTGAACAAAACAACAGGCTTCCATTTTTAGATGTAGTCGTTGTTAAAAACTCCAACCACTTTGAATTCGAAATCTTTAGGAAACCCACACATACTAAGCGGGTAATACCTAACACTTCTAACCACTCCTCCCAGCATAAAATGGCTTCTTTCTACCATATGATCCACCGTATGGAATCTTTGCCTCTCAGTAATGAAGGTAAGAAAACCGAAATGGAATATATTTTTGATATTGGTGAGCAGAATGGATATAACAGAAGAACCATACAAGCCATTTATGACAAAAAGAAACGAATCCAACATAGGAAATCTCACACAACACTAACTCCGCTAACAGAAGATCGGAAAAGAGTAGTGGTTGAATATGACGTCAGTTTCACTCGTCAACTTCGTAAAAAATTTAGAAAATTTGGTATCGATATTATCTACAGTAATAGAAATAATCAAATGAAAACAAAGTTGGGGTCTACCAAAGACACTATTGACAAATTACATAGGGCGGGTGTTTATAAAGTTGCATGTCCACATTGTGATAAAGTTTACATTGGCCAAACAAAAAGAAATTTAGACATCCGGTTTAAGGAACATACTTCAGAACTTGTAAAGGCTAAGAAAGACTCAGAAAAAGGAATAACTCACCATTTCAGATCCAAAATAGCCGAACATATATTTCATGAAGATCACGCTATGACTACCGACAACATTAGTCTAGTTCGATCAGTAACATCCCCTTGGAAATTAGATGTCGCAGAAAGTTTAGAAAATTTCAAACAAAACCCAGCTACCCTCCTTAACAGAGATCAGGGTAATCATTTCTCTTGGCTTTTTAAATTTCTACCGAAAACTCCCCGACAAGGCATGGATCACCAGGCCGCACATTTATCTACCTAACTCAAGTTGTTTACGTTTTCTGAGTTAAAATTTGCCCCAGTCGTTTACCTAATTAGGTATAAAATTCTTGGGGTTTCGCTATTTTCTCCACAGTCCAAATAAGCACTGACGAAGGCACTATGTCAGTGCCGAAATACGTATTTGCAAGTGAAAAGTGAAAAGTGATAGAATTAAATAGTGAAAGTGAAAAGTGTAGATGTTATGTTCCTTCTTCAGATGATCCAGAATCTCTCCTGGGTTTACCAGAGGAAGGCCACGAAGCACAACCCGATAGGGTTTTTCATTCGGTTTGTCGTGCGTATAATATTCAAACGCACACTGCTTCAGATAACTTTGCACCTTGTCAAATTCCTCAGCAGATGAGCAATTAATTTTAGTGCCGAATCGGGTGATTTTGTACGTCGGTTGAGCGTCACACTGATCCATTTTCCCGAGAAGGGTAGTAAATTCAACGTTTTTTACCACCAGTGGTGGTTGTTTCCGTTTTTCAGGGTTGTTTTCCGGAGCGCAGACCACTGGAGATGATGACTTCTTCTGATCAACTTTGAGGACCTCTGTCAAAGTGCTGAAGGCATTTTTCTTCAGTAATCTCTCCTCTAATTCATCGTTACTATCAATGACCGGATCGGTTTTCTTCCGTTTGTGCTTTGAGCTAGCGGAGGAATTGTTAGCCGCAGGGTGCAGCGTCTCGTCGATTTTTATAGAAACAAAGCGCGTAACTTAGCAGGCGAAAACACGTCCGAACGTGTCGCTTGTACAATACGAACTGATGATTTTGATGAGCGGCTTCGGCTGAAACAGGCTCTTATATAGGCCAAATAGCATGATTTAAATTGCAAGGTATATGATTCTGTCGACCGTGCTTGGGAAGCAATCAGATAACGACCAATCAGAGGTCGAATTTTTCGCTTTAACAAGGCTTGACTATTTTCAATAGTACAATAGTGTGAATAATAAAATTACAATTATCTTCTTTTGGGAAGAGTCTTAGAATATTTTCCAATCTATTGCTGCAAGAACGAAGGAAATCCATCGACTACTAACCGATTTATTAGCATTTGAAATTGGACATATTTTTCACTTTTTCGGTTTTAGATTTTCATTTCACATCCCTATGTAGCCGAACTTCCTGAGAGAAGTATTCTACTCCAAAAATAACGAGAAAAAAAAACAACGCACTATTGGAAAAAAGTGAGCAATATTGCTGACAGTGAGGAGTCAAATTGACGTAGATTATCTTTCCAGTGCTAATGGAATGATTCTTCTCTGGTTCTTTCTGACATTTGGAAGTGTTGTTCAGCGTTTCTAAGTAGAATTCCCGTCTGACTTAGGCCTTTTTGGAGATTCGTTGCACAGCCTGGAATCTCCAGAGTTCCAAGATATTTTTTGACTATTGTTCACCGGTTCTAATTCAAAAATAGTCATTCTTCAATGTCTTCAATGTTTTTACCGAGCTCAGGGCATTTTTTGTGACGACTTGAAAAAAGATGAGAAAGATTAAAAAAATAATAATAAAAAAGGTAAAATAATTATAACCAAGCTCTCCGTTTTTAGTGAATTTAGGTTTGTAATTATTCACTGTTTAATGACTTATTCTGAGCAATCTTTAGGGGTTTTTTCCTAGGTTTTTTTTTTCTAGATATTGAATGCAAGCTGGATTTTTATGTTATAATATCGTGTCTGTTATACAATATTTTCTGTAGTAATTTTTTTTAGTGGTTCGAATAATTTTGAAAACATTTTTTGTCCGTCCTCTGCTAGCAAAAAGTAAGATTTTTCAATAATTTTGTAAACTTGAATGAAGTTTAATCAATTATGTAACATTTTTTAGACAACGGTTTAAAGCATGATAATAATATTAAAAAACTGATAACGGATAAAAAGTTGATATTTTTTGTATGATTTGGAACACTGCGACTATTGCTTCGATTTTGTAGGCTGGTTTGTCGATTCTCCTTTGGGTGTCACTAGTAAGTAATAGAATACCTTTCACTGCGGAAAAACTGGTGCTGGTAAGCAAACCGCGACGCACTAGCTTGAAGAGAGCTATGCATCGTGTGTATCTAAGAGGCTTGCAAAAACCTTACCTTACCTTACCAGTCAGCTCCAGGCCGAAGTGTCCCTTGCTGTTCGAAGAAGTCGTCTCCATTCAACTCGGTCCATGGCTGCAGCTCGCCAGCCTTGTCGTCTGCGGAGGCCCCGCAGGTCGTCTGCCACTTGATCGAGCCACCTTGCTCGCTGCGCGCCCCGTCGCCTTGTTCCAGTCGGGTTGTTATCAAGAACCATTTTCACCGGGTTGTCGTCCGACATCCTAACGACATGCCCAGCCCACCGTAGTCTCCCGATTTTCGCCGTTTGAAGGATGAGTGGTTCTCCCAGCAGCTGATGCAACTCGTGGTTCATCCGCCTCCGCCATGATCCATCTTCCATCTGCACTCCACCACAGATGGTACGCAACATCTTTCGTTCGAAACCCCCAAGGGCGCGTTGGTCCTCCACGAGCATAGTCCAGGTTTCGTGGCCGTAGAGGACTACCGGTCTGATCAGTGTTTTGTAGATGGTTAACTTCGTGCGGTGGCGGATTTTATTCGAGCGGAGTGTCCTCCGGAGTCCAAAGTAGGCACGATTTCCTGCCATAAGGCATCGACGAATTTCTCTGCCGGTGTCGTTGTCAGCAGTCACCAGTGAGCCCAGGTACACGAACTCGTCTACCACCTCGATTTCATCACCGCTAATATGAATTCGTGGCGGGAGGTTGACACTGTCTTCTCTGGAACCTCTTCCTCTCATGTACTTGGTCTTCGATGCGTTTATGGCCAGCCCAATTCGTCCGGCTTCAGCCTCTAGTCTGATGTACGTCTTCGTCATCTTTTCAAGGGTTCGTGCTACAACATCAATGTCATCGGCGAAGCCAAAGAGCTGAACAGACCTTCTTAAAATCGTGCCACTCGTGTCGATACCAGCCCTACGTATCACACCTTCCAAAGCGATGTTGAATAGCAAGCACGATAATCCATCACCTTGCCGTAACCTTCTTCGAGATTCGAAGGGACTCGAGAGTGTCCCCGAAACTCGAACTACGCACATCACCCGATCCATCGTCGACTTGACCAACCGTGACAGTTTATCCGGAAAGCCGTAATCGTGCATTATCCGCATAGCTGGTCTCGAACGATTGTGTCGTATGCCGATTTAAAATCGATGAACAAGTGATGTGTGGGCACGTTGTACTCACGGCACTTCTGTAGGACCTGCCGTACCGCGAATATTTGGTCCGTGCTGGCGCGGGCACCCATAAATCCCGCTTGGTATTGCCCCACGAATTCACTTGCAAACGGTGATAGTCGACGGCACAGAATTTGAGAGAGTACCTTGTAGGCGGCGTTCAGCAACGTGATTGCGCGGTAGTTGCAGCAATCCAACATGTCGCCTTTTTTGTAGATGGGGCACACTGTACCCTCCATCCACTCCTCCAGTACTACGTCCTCCTTCCAAATCTTGGCAATAACCCAGTGTAGCGCCCTAGCCAGTGATTCACCACCGTGTTTTAACAGCTCGCTGGGGAGTTGGTCAGCTCCAGCGGCTTTATTGTTTTTCAGCCAGCCGATCTCCTCTCTAACCTCCTGGAGGTCAGGGGCTGGGATTCTGTCGTCATCTGCGCGTACACCGAGATCTACTACCACTCCGTCATCGTCCTCTGCTACATCGCCATTAAGGTGCTCATCGTAGTGCTGCATCCACCTGTCAATCACCTCACACTTGTTCGTGAGAAGGTTGCCGCCCAGGTCCTTGCACATGTCGGCTTGTGGCACATAGCCTTTGCGGGAACAGTTCAGCTTCTCGTAGAACTTTCGTGTGTCATTCGCACGGTACAGTGCCTCTATCGCCTCGCGATCTCGATCTTCCTCCTGGCGCTTATTCTTCCGTAAGACCGAGTTTTGCCTGTTCCGTGCGCGTCGGTAGCGCTCCACGTTCGCCCTCGTTTGGTGTTGCAGCATTCTCGCTCGTGCTGCATTCTTCTCTTCCACTAACTGTTTGCACTCGTCGTCAAACCAGTTGTTTCTCCTGTTCGGAGCCAAAGTACCAAGCGCCGCTACAGCAGTACTACCTATGGCTGATCGAATGTCCCTCCAGCCATCTTCAAGAGTTGCTGCGCCAAGCTGCTCTTCCGTTGGTAATGCTGCTTCCAGCTGCTGCGCGTACTCCCTTGCAACCTCGGCGTCCCGTAGTTGCCCGATGTTTGGTCGCGGTGGGCGACTTTGACGCGTGTTTCGCACCGTCGAAAGTTTTGAGCGCATGCATACTGCAACAAGGTAATGGTCCGAATCAATATTCGCACTGCGGTAGGTGCGAACGTTGATGACGTCAGAGAAGAATTTACCATCGATTAGAACATGGTCGATTTGGTTCTCCACTTGTAAGTCAGGTGATCTCCAGGTGGCTTTGTGGATGTCTTTGCGGGGGAAGAAGGTACTTCTTACTACCATACCGCGGGCGGCTGCAAAGTTCACACATCGTTGGCCGTTATCATTTGATGCGGCGTGCAGGCTATTCGGCCCTATCACCGGTCTGTACATTGCCTCCCGTCCTATCTGAGCGTTCATATCACCGATGACGATCTTAACGTTCCGTTGCGGACAGCTATCATACACCTGCTCCAGCTGCGCATAAAACGCTTCTTTCTCATCGTCAGCTCTTCCTTCGTGTGGGCAGTGCACGTTGATGATGCTGTAGTTGAAGAACCGGCCCTTAATTCTCAACTTACACATCCTCGCAATGATCGGCTGCCACCCGATCACGCGTTGGCGCATCCTACCCAGCACTATAAAGCCCGTTCCAAGCTCGTTGGTAGTGCCACAGCTCTGATAAAAGGTAGCCTCTCGATGTCCGCTTTTCCATACCTTCTGTGCCGACCAGCAAAGTTCCTGCAGTGCTACGATTTCGAAGTTGCGTGGCTTTAGTTCATCATATATGATCCTGCCGCAGCCGTGAAAGCCTAACGATCTGCAGTTCCATGTACCGAGTTTCCAATCGTAGTCCTTATTTCGTCGCCTAGGTCTGTGCTGATTGTTCCGATCCGTATAAATATAGTCTTCGATATTTGCAACATTTGGTGTTTTTCGGGGCGGCTTGTTGGGCCTTCCCCAACCCCCTGTCTCGCCGGAGGGCCATCGTGTCAGCTCTGATTAGAGTCCCACGCTGACACCGGGACGTTGATCAGCCGCTCCTAACATGGAGATCAGACGCTGTTTTGAGCCGCACCAGACGCTCGGCATTTCCTCTACCGCCGAGATATGGTTACCGCACCAACGATCGCGTCGCACCTTCTCACTTAGCTATTGTCGGATGACAACATTGCCCAGGCAACGCCAACCAGTTGTGTCCATGTTTTAACTGATAGTCTATTGTATCATATGACTCGTGGAGGCGTGAGATAGGAACTTGTTAAGACCGGAGCTAAGTTTGACGCTCCTTCCAAGTTGTCGACTCACCATTTGAAGCCCAGGGCTTGCGAAAACACCGTGGTGAAATCTGAAATATCTCTTCTGAGAGAGTTATTAACAGAGGTTAGCTTTCTCACATGAATGGACATTACGCACAATAATTACACAATAGGACTCATTGCATTGCTTTTACGACTCACTGCCTTGACCGTGTATCAAATGAAAGGAACTTCTGGGTAGGAAAGTAGATTGCGTTATTTTGAAACTAAAGTACTACCACAAGAGATCAAAACAAGCAATGGTCGCAGTGTTTCAAATCTTACAGAAAAAAAACGAATGCGATAGGTAAAATAATACTTTCAGTTGTTG
The DNA here is from genome assembly GCF_029784165.1 of Wyeomyia smithii. Classification (NCBI taxonomy): domain Eukaryota; kingdom Metazoa; phylum Arthropoda; class Insecta; order Diptera; family Culicidae; genus Wyeomyia; species Wyeomyia smithii. The sequence goes on from NC_073696.1 coordinate 6,320,978, forward strand.
TAACAAACACGTCTGTACACACCAAAGTGAAACGAAGAACATGATGAGCGGCTTCGGCTGAAACAGGCTCTTATATAGGCCAAACAGCATGTTTTCAATTGCAAGGTATATGATTTTGTCGACCGTGTTGGGGAAGCAATCAGATAACGACCAATCAGAGGTCGATTTTTCGTTTTGACAAGGCTTGACTATTTTCAATAGTACAATAGTGTGAATAATAAAATTACAATTATCTTATTTTGGGAAGAATCTTAGAAAATTTTCCAATCTATTGCTGCAAGAACGAAGGAAATCCATCGAATACTAACCGATTTATTAGCATTTGAAATTGGACATATTTTTTACTTCTTTCGGTTTTAGATTTTCATTTCTATGTAGCCGAACTTCCTGAGAGAAGTATTCTACTTCAAAATGCGGAATGCAAGTGCAGAAAAATTGCTACACGCAGCGCTCATGCCGGAGAAGAAGTGTGCGGTGAATTTTACTCCGCTTTTTCTACATACTGAGGATAATAACAAGTTTAGTAGAGAGTTCAATTATTCATAAATCACTTGAATGTTGAACTGTTGAAAACTGAATAAGTGAACGCAACAAAATTGTGGATAGCGGATGAGTCATAAAGAGCTGGAATTCTGCCACATGTTCTAGAGAGAGACAAACAGCTATGTGTGGTGTGATCTCCTTTTTGTGGGTATTGTTCGTGCTCAGTGCGTTTTTGTCTATTTACAATGAAGGTCTCGAAACAGAGTTTTCTAAAGGAGTGCGTTTTTCTGATACTGTCCGAGTCCGAGCAACAAGAAATCGGCGGTGGCGAAGTACACTAAAGTCGCTTTTTACGCGGGGGATACATGCCGCGTATAAAACCGCGTAAATTCCGTAATCCGCGTCAAAAAAAAAAAACCGCGTGAAAAGCGACCTTAGTGTACTTTATGACGGAATCAATAGTCAACAATAAAACATCGGTCCAAATGAGCAAGATAAGCGCCGCCAAGCAAACGAAATTGAAAGCTGCAGCTAAGAACAAGGTTTGCCAGCATTAGGAAGCTGGGCAAGAAGTTTGACACGTCGCTGGGTGCGGTAGTCAGAATCTTGAAGGCGTAGGGTGTGAAACTTTACAATCATCCAGACCGAAATACTCGGAGAAGCAGCTGCAGGTACCACGGGGAAGTGCCAAAAGCTGCACCTTACGCGAAAAATAAACAATAACTAAAAAAAAACAAACAATCGAGTCGTATTGGGCCATACAGTCCCAGTCAGGGTACGAAAATAGTTGGGAAGCAACCACAGTTAAATAATTTGAATCTGAACCTCAAAGTGGTTCAGACCATAAAGGCAAGGGTTTCGGGAATCTCGAGGAAAATTGAAGATACAGGACTGCTCTCTGACTAATGCTTTAACACCTCAAACGCACATTGTCTGGACTGGTAAAATTGTAACAAAGAATTGATTTAAAAAAAAAACGTTTTTATAACAAACATGACATTTAGTTCAGCTACTCATGACTCACCCGTTAGATATAATTTTGACAATAAATAAGCAATAAAATGGCGGCCGGTCCAGGACAATTCGATGGACGGAAACTGTCGATTTTTTTTGTTTCAGTTATAGTGTTTAAAATTTTAACGGAATCCTGAAATAATTTCAAGTAGATTTGGGATTTTTTTGTAGAATTTGTATCTAATAATAATCTGATCGAACATAAACTGTATTTGAAGGTCAACGCGGTCGAAGGCGGCCTTCAAACCAGTATATACTGTATCGATTTTATCACTGTTTTCAATATTTTTAGGGCAATGTGACTTTAACTCCATTATTCAAAATTAATCAGACCACGATTCAGCGAATAATGATAGAATTGTAACGGGCGTGCATTGAATTTGAGGCAAAAATGGTTATTGAAATGAAACAGTTAGGATTATTAGTTTGGACGTTAGAGTGCCAACCAAAATGGTCATTTTATTTTCTATACAAAACGTTCATCTGCCTGAAAAAAACCCTGCGCCAAATTTCAGCTCAGATTTTCGATTTTTGAATTTTTTTTTGTCCCAGATTTCCCACGATTTTAGTGATTTATGGAATTTCTTAAGGTCAAATTTCAATTGCTCCGCGCCATCCCGTTTCAAGTCCGATTGCACAGGGAGGTTGGTGAACATTTTGTGTAGAGTTTTATTTAATTTTCTGGTTACTTTTTTCCCGTATAAGTGTTTGGCACCCTATTATTTATACATAAGGGGCCATCCACATACCACGTGGACAGATTTTTAACGGCGCTCATTGTACAGATCTTCCCTTACGTTCGGTACACATCCCGACAGCCACTGTCTACAGTACACACACGAAATGCCAAACGGGCTGTTATTTTTTATCTCCTTGTGTCTATCTTTCAAAATGTCGGTAATGACATGTCAGGTGATAATGGTTCACGAGAGGGCGATGCCGATTTTATTCCCACGTGGGGAATAATACCAACAATGGAAAAGATATACTTGCGCCGTGTCAAATAAATGATAGATGAAGAAAAAAAATGGGAAAAATATTTAACAGTTTGCAACAAACTAGGCTGCGCAGGAATTAGCTATCGTGTGCATCAAAAGACAGTTCCGTTGCTTGTGTAAGCTTTAGCTGTATGTAGCTCTCATGAATAGCTTATCAGTGAAGCTTTTATAGTAAAAAGAGAGGCCAGTCGTTATAGTGTCGCACTGCAGTACTTGTCTGAAGCCTGATCAAGAACAAATTTTCGGATAAAATAATCAAGGTTGGAGTACAGAAAAACTGGACAAGCGGAATGCCCACTTTATTTTTATGGCGACAGAGAGAGCGAGCCGCAACATAGGGTGCTGCGTAGCCACAGGCTACAGAGTCCGCTTTGTCAAGCGAATGGTCGTGGGCTCGAATCTTTGTAGAATCAGGCCATTCGATGTCAAAAAGGACTTAATCATGGGTTCATTATCAGCTTTCTTCCCATACTTACCCTTCCTTTCCGCTGAATTCTCTAACACCTGGGTGTGACTTTCTCTTAGCAAAACTAAGCCCCTCTTAGTAATCATTTAAACTGGCAAGAGACACGCACAACGTAACTTCTCCTGGGAATTATACGTGTTATTCTAGACTAAAGCAAATAAAGCGTGGAAGGGTAAATTCACATTACACACAAGCACGGATAAAGAAAAATAAGTATGCCACTTTTCAATAGAGGTATTGCTAATAATAAAAGCAGACAGACACCCGGACATATCTCACAATGTCCAGTGAGGATGTCCATGCAGAAAAAAAATGCGATAGATCATAGAGATCCTATGCCAAATTCAGAATATCCATAAAACTCGATCTTGAGCTGCTCATCTTCAGTCGCTCTTTACACCCCATTTATCTTTACCGCAGCACTAACGACACTACCACGTACTCTGCCAGTCACCATATGTTTCGTTTTGGCAGTGTTTATGGTATGTCCAGTGTCCAGTCGTAGCTCTCCTTCTGAGAGCCGTACAGACTTTCTCTGTAGCTCTACGATTAACTCTAATAATATCGATGTCGTCCGCAAAGTCCAAAAACAGCACTTCGTGATGATGGTGCCACTCCTCTGCACACCTACCCTTCGTTCAGCACCTTTCAAAGCTAGTTCGAGGGCCCATTCCATTGCTTCAGACCATCTAACACCACAAACGCGCTCGAAATTTCACCCGCTTTCCTGACGCTTAAAATGTGTAACCGTCAAGAGTCGTATCCAAACTATTTTTAAAATTGTTCAGCTTCTTTAATCTAAACTAAAATCTGTCTTGTAATATTTTTTTTATTGGGAGAGTCTCATACTCCTTGATGTTTGATGGGTTATTTTCGAGTTTATTCTCGTTTTTATATTAGCAACCAAATTACATTGACTATTGCAGCAAGGGAAATTTCTTCAACTTGTTTCAAAATTTTCGCAGAATTCTGGTTGAAAACTGACAATCTGTTTTTTTTTGGGGTTGCGTGTTTATTGATATCTGCACGGTTTATTATATAATCAATTTTTGAAACAAATGAATTTTCTAAATCAAACATGATTGAATAAAAGTATGCTCCCGATTGAAACGCATTCCTTTTTTCTTACACCTTCCAGATACGAAAGGAGGACGAGGACAGCGACGTCGCCAAGGATTGGAAGTTCGCAGCAATGGTAATTGATAGATTGTGCCTTATAATTTTCACATTTTTCACAATAGTGGCAACCATAGCTGTTCTATTTTCGGCACCGCACATCATCGTTTCGTAGCCATATGGAAAAGGTTATTGTTATTGGTTTTATCACAAAATCAATTTGTTATTCATTAAATTATTGTCGAGAATTTTTAAATGAATTTCAGGACGGTAGAGAGGCAAAAAAGAAAAAGAAACAAAACAAAAAAAACCTAACAAACATTCAGCCGGTAGGCCTGAACCGAATCTGTATGGTTCGGATAGCAAGAGCAGGAATGTTTAGTCGAGAACTAGGTGCAAAAAAAAACTAGGCGAAAGCAAATGAAAAATAAAAAAAAACAATAAAAAAAAAATCGAAACAAAAGAGGGGAACACATTTTAGAAGATTATTGCAAATAATGCTTAAGTTAAATAGTTGAAAGCTAGTTTTCAAATTGGATAGTTGTCGAATGAATTTGAGCACTACAGCATGGTTCGATGTAAATGTTTGTTCTGTTGTAAAGGTGTTTTTTCAACGTTTAATCAAACTCGTTCGTTTACTGTTTAATGAAGATTCCAGCGCTGAAAGTTCTGTCCCTTTAATTTCTTTGTATGATTAGGTGCGAAGCGCATTGCTCAACACAATTGACCACATGAGTTAATTCCGTTTTTTTTCGCAATAATCTGCACCGAAACGAAAGCAAGCGAAGACAAAGAATTTAAGTAAAAAAAACGGAGACACAACCAATTTAAGCTTAAGAACAAGTCAAGAAATTGAACAATATAATCTTTTTCGACTATTGTTTGTAGTGCAAGAAAAAAAAAAGAAGTAATCATACGAAACCGTATTTAATATAATGTAAAACTCTTTATCCCTTCAGTTCGAGCGATTATTATTGAATTGCAACTTTTTTGGAGCCTTCGGCCCCGGCGAGGTCCGCGCGACGAGGACGATGCGGCTCGAGGGGTGAAGGTTTTTTCCAAAAGGTCGCAAGCGAGTAAAGTGAAATTTCTAAATTATTCATTGGACGTCAAGAGGATTAGGAAAATCATCATCAGCACAGATGAAATAAAACAGAAACAGCGGGTGAAACTGTTGTTTCGACACCGAGCGACTGGTGCGCGCACTCGAGAAGCTGGCGGCTTGACTTCCGGCTTAGCGGGAAGAGATCGATCGATTCGTTCGAGTTTGCAGTTGGAGACTATAAGATTGAAGAAATACGAAGCAAAAAAAAAAAATATGGCAATGAACAACACCGGGATACGTTTCGGTTTGGCTGCGCGGTCGAGATTGTGTACAGAGAGAACGGCGATACAGTGGAGACGCGGAACACAGCGGCACAAATTCAATGGAAGAAAACGAGGTATTATTAAGATGGCCGAATATTGTAGGAAGGATGGAAGCAGAGAGAAGGAGGAAGAGAGAGCAACGGAAAGAGTGGACGAGGAAAGAGGAAATTTATCAACAGCGGCACGACTGTGATATATAATAAAAACAAGTATATTTAAATTATTATTAACGATTGATTAAAGTACTGTAACTATATTGATTAACGAGATGAGCGAGAAGAAGAAAAAGAACAACTAGAAGGAATCACGCAATTGGCAACACCGTAAATGAGATTGGGCTTGCAGCTTGGCTGTACTTCAGAGTTGAGCAGGCAATGGCTAAGTTTGTATAATGTCATGCTGTGAAGCAACTCAGGTTTTGCTTCGTTTCGATTTCGTTAGAAGAACTGGTTAGTTTTTCAATAGTGCTATTGTAGAGAAAATGGCGGACAACTACTTTGTTGTTGAACGGATGTAGAAACGCCTTTCAATTGCTAGAAAACATTCCCATAACAGATGTTCCTGATGGAAATTTTGTGAAAAAAGGGGATTTTGATGATCACGAATTTTTAAGAGTATTGTAAACAAATGTACAATATTTTTTCATTTCCTTTATGAAAACAAGAAGCCGCCCTTGTAGAACGTTCAGTGGAGCAATAAATTTAAGCGTTCAAGTTCCGTGCACGAGATTAGATTTATTGATTACAATAACTCTAATAAATAATCGAAGCAAGTTCGCACTGACCATTGATTGATTGAATGAATTCGGCATTGTTCCTTTAGTCACGTTATCTTACGTCCTCGAATATATTTTATTATCGCTTGAAAAGGGTGTTTTTAAAATAGATTATAGCGCAAAACGAGAAAATATTAACTCTTCAAATAATCATTTGTGTTCTTCAAATTTCAGTTGTTCCATTTAATATCCGATGAAATGTTTGTTTATTATCTGATGAAGCTCTTATATAGGCCAAATGATGCATTCCCAATTTACTAGGTCCATAACTCTGCCGACCGTGCTTGGGAAAGCGCGGTATAACGACCAATCAGAGGTCGAATTTTGTATTTTGACAAGGCTTAAGAGTTTTCAATAGTACAATAGTTCGAATGATAAAATTGCAATTTCATGCATTTGGTAGGAATCTTAGAAGATTTTAATCGATTGCTGCAAAAACGAAGGAAATCCATCGAAAACAAACCGATTTATTAGCATTTGAAATTTTTCTCACTTTTTTAAGTTTTAGATTTTCATTTTACATCCCTATGCAGCCGAACTTCCTGAGAGAAGTATTCTAATTCAAAATTAAATCTTCATTAATTCATTTGTTGTCCTTATAAGGACAATTGTTCAATTTATCATTGAGAGTGAGGACTAAGGCGCACGGTCAACACAATGAGAAAGGTGTTTTCACATTGAAAACTAGACACGGCTTTACTGGAGGAAGTGTTGGCAAATGCATCTACCGCTAATACCACCGCTATCAAACGAAAGCGCGTCTTTCCATGTGGGGAATATCAACAACGAAAAATGACGCGCGTCTAAGCATAACCCGAACTGTTTCACCGTGCTGCTTCCATTTACCTTTACATCGGCCTCAGGGAAGTACCGGCTGCATCTGCATCTACCGCTGAGGCTGTCACTATACTGCTGTTGGTACCATTAACTCTATTAACTCACAGTTAACAGTTTTAACTCTTCAAATAAGTATGTTATTTGTGTATTAACTCTTCAAATAAGTATGTTATTTGTGCTCAAAAGAACAATTGTTCAATTCAAAATCGGATTTACGCAATCGCATCTCTGTAATATTACCGACAATAATATTCTTCTGAACAAACTGATACAACTTTCCCATTAGGCCTCTGCCATTATAGACACGAAAAGCGACGCGAACCGATTCGCTCAGCTGTAGGTTAATGTACAGCCATCAGTAGAGCTGTACATCAACCTACGGCCGAGCGAATCGGTTCGCGCCGCTTTTCGCGTCTACTATGGCAGAGGCCTTAGAGGAAGTTGCTGGCTGATGTATTCACTTCATGCAAGCCTGCTGCTGATGCTTCCCGCTACCACACTGAAACAGCATTTTAGTGAAGGAAGTGTCGTTGCATCAGCTGACCCTGCTACTATCGATGCTGATATACCCACTGCAACAGCTACGCTATGAATAGCCATGCCACAGTTGTGGCCGCTATACGCTGGCCCAACTGCTGAGCAACTGCAACGCTATCCGTAGCCATGCCACAGTTGTGGCCGCCATTGGTATCCGCTGTACCTGCATCTGCTGGCCCTGCTGCTATCGATGGTGAGATCCGCTGAAACTGCTACGCTTATTCGCAGCCATGCCACAGTTGTGGCCGCTATCCGCTATCGATGGCACCCACTGCTCGCTCCCGCTGCTGCCAAGGGAGGACTGCTGTCGTCGCTGTTCAGAACTACTATGAGCGGCTTCGACTAAAACAGGCTCTTATATAGGGATGAAAATAGGAATGAATTATTTTTCGTAGGTGGTGGAATGACATAACTTGAAAAATATGTGTGATTTCATTCTGGTTCAGAGCGATCATTTGATAAGCTCCACCTCTTTTTTCAGTTTCTAAAGTTTTTCCTCAGTTTCGTAGCACGGATGCACAAAAATGATTTCTTGTCGAACATTCTGTCGAGCCGGACCGATAGCACTCTCATTGAAGCAACAAAATAACATGTTTTGTGTCGTGTTGTGCAGCTTGGTTGAAGAAAATGTTTTTTTTTAGCTCTGCATAGTCGAACTAACTGCTTTTGTGAATGCGTACTAACAGGGCAGTTTATTATTCAATGTCGGTTATGCTGATCGCAGCCTTTGCGCTGCCCCTACAGTGGGGAGTTTACTAAATAAAGTAAAAATTAGACAACTACAACAGAATTTGATTGCATCCCGCACAGAATGTCTGCTTGTGCTGATGCCAGAAAACTATTAACCTTCATTTTTTTTTATTTGCATTCAAAAAAGCATTTTGCTGTTCAAAATCGGTTGCTAATTACAACCTTTGAGCTGCCCTAACATTGGGGGAATTAAGATACACGGACAACATGCACTGTGGAAGCTATTTCACATTCAGTAAATTAGACGGGTGCGACAAATTTAAATTGCTAGGATGCAACACAGAATGCTTGCTTGCGTTGACAAAAATTATTAACTTTCAATGACTTATTTATTTGCCTTGAAAAAGGCATTATGATTTCCAAAATTGGATTTCCTGATGGCAATCTTCATGTTGCCCTGACAGTGGGGGAATAATGGCAGTCTGGCGACACACGTTGAGAAAAACCGCGCTGCTCCTGAGACGTGGTGACCAACCACAGGGCTAGTGCTGCTGCTAAGGAAGGACGACTGCTGTTGTCGCTGTCTAGAACTATTATGAGCGGCTCCGGCTGAAACAGGCTCTTATATAGGCCAAATAACAGGTTTTCAATTGCAAGGTATATGATCCTGTCGACCGTGCTTGGGAAGCAAGCATGTAACGACCAATCAGAGGTCGAATTTTTCGTTCTGACAAGGCTTGACTATTTTCAATAGTACAATAGTGTGAATAATAAAATTACAATTATCTTATTTCGGGAAGAATCTTAGAAGATTTTCCAATCTATTGCTGCAAGAACGAAGGAAATCCATCGAATACTAACCGATTTATTAGCATTTGAAATTGGACATATTTTTCACTTTTTTCGGTTTTAGATTTTCATTTCACATCCCTATGTAGCCGAACTTCCTGAGAGAAGTATTCTACTTCAAAACAACAGATAATTTTTTTATGAAAGCAGTCTATTACCCGTATATTTTAATCCGGTAATTCTTCAGTAAGATGAAATATTCAAACAATTTCATGAACGTATTATGGGCGCGATATATTTATTGGTAAATGCAGTCAGTTTTTTCGTTATCAATTTCAAACACTTTTGTTCTGATTTTATTGAATTTCGAGAAAGTTGTGAGCAGAAGTAATATCTTTTCACTAGTATCTGAAAAGACTTGCTATCACCAATATCCTCACAACGAAATATTTTTTTCTTTTGACCTTCTTTTGTTGCACCGAGTAATTTGTTTCCATTTTCACAATCCTTGTTAAAAAAATTCGTTTTTCGTTTTTCATATGTATATTTCCGATCAGATTGTTATGGAAATTCTAACAAAACAGATTCTTGGAAGTGATTCTTGAATGATCTTTTTCATGAACAACAAAGAGTATTCAAAAAGTATTCCAGTAGATTTCACTCAGTCGTTGAATTCTATAAACAACACCTTCAACCAAAGAGAAAATCATGAATGATTCGAACCCTTATTGGCCAGTTATTTTCAGAAGGTGGTGATTCTAGTTTACACAAGATTTCTTCAATACTTTGAACAAAGCAAGCTAGTCTGTCCTCGGTGGTAAAGCAATTCGAGACTCGTAAAGAGCACAGATTATAGACGATGGTACTTGAAAAAAAAGATATAACGGCAAAATTTAAATGCAAAACTGAGTAGGTGTTGATCAATTTAAAGCACTAGAAGAGGATAGCGATGAAATCTACCGTGCTGGATCGAAATCCGTACACCTAAGCACATGATAATCTTCGACGGTCAATATAAAATCAAGAAATCACATATTGTTTCAAACTGACATTTTTACTTGTAGGTCTACTTATATTTTATCACTATTTTCAAGCAAAATGATTAAAATCACTCCAAAACTTGAAAAAATCATGTTTGAATAGAACATGTTTTGAATCGAAATCCGTACACAGTTTTTTGTCTGAATCAAAACCCGTACACTTTTGAATCGAAATCCGCACACACGCGATATTGACTGGATCAAAGTCCATACAACAATAAATCAAAATCCGTATCGTTATAGAAGTACAAAAATGAACATCTTTTATTTAAAATTTTTCTTTAAATTAACGAATAAATATATTTTGAGGATCGATTGGTTCCTGAAGTTTCTAATTTTTTACATCAGCTAAAATAGTGCAATTTTCGTAGCGTTTCGTAGTAACCGGAACGCCGGAACCTCTCGAAGCTTCCCGGTACGACTTTCCCTTGCGCACCTCAGTCACAGCCCGTTCGAAATTGTTTGCCGTATACTTAAACTTGTTTTCTTCTGAAAACAAGAAGAAAGTTCAACAATATAATACGCATGATACACACGCTGTACGGATTTAGATTCAAGCAAATAACAAGAATCAAAATCCGTACGGCACAGTTTTTGTTGAATAAATACAATTTACACTATTTACCAGACAATATACAGCTCGAAAATGACAAATACTTACCTTTTCCATCAATTTCAAAAAGATTCACAGCGTAAAACACATATATCCCACTTGAAAATCGTTTTTATCTGAAGAACGTTTTCTTAGTAAATTCTCTAACGATACAACGAAATGACAACTGAAACCGATACACGATTGATTTTTCATTTTTAATATTTTTATTTCATGGCCTACTGGCGCATAGTTTAACTCAACAGAAGGCCAACAGTTCAACGGATATGTACATGTAACATTTTTATAATGCTTAAAACTGAAGAAAATCATCAAGGTGTACGGATTTCGATACTGTTCGGGTTTCGATCCAGCACGGTACTGGTTTTACAATTATTTCTAGCAACGTCCGTAAAAGTTCTTGTTTTTTTCTAAGAAAATTTCGATTTAAACTAATTCAACTCTTGATAAGATTCCCTATGATGCAATGGTGCAATGGGAATGTTTTTATGTAGATCCACATAAGGTTTCATCTATTTAAGTAGAATTGAGGTTTTGCCCGAAACAGTAACTTTGTTTTTACATGAAACTGGGCTTTAACATAACACTGAAACATATATTTAAACAAAAATCATTTTCAACACTTTCCGGCATAATCGGGAGATTTTTCTACAACTTGTTGCTTACTGACTAACAACAAGCGTTCTACTGATGGGAAATTGTTCTCGAACAAAAAGCTCCTGTTTAAGCTGGGACGAGACTGTTTTATTGAACTGGTAAACCGTAAAAAAATATGCATTTGAAATTTTCTAGACCCACTGCCTAATCCCGTTTGGGGTTGAAGATAATTTGACACTCTTAAACTTTAATATATGAATTATAGAGTAGAAGTGAGGATATGACAAAACTTTCGCTTGGTTCACAACACAAACCTGCACATTTCGTGTGCGTGACTGAGCTGTCTGAGAGCTTTATAACTGTTAGGTTTCTTTTGTAATTTCTTCAGTATTTGGCGAGACCTTCACAATGTTTGTGGACTTCGCTTCATATGCTTTATTACTCCTTTACTCTCAGCTCCCATATGAATTTTTTTCCGGGAGTAAATATCACTTTAAGAAGAGAAAATTTCCATTAGAAAGTATTTAAAACAACATAGAAAACTAATTTCACGCCTCCTTGCTGAGGATCAAACTTTTTGATGTACTGCAGAAGATAAAATTCACTGATGGTTGACGTGAAGTTCCTCCAATCCATCTGACCCCCGACCTTACCCAAGCCGAAATCACACCCCCCCCCCAAGAGCGAGTCTCACCTGGAACACTGAATGTGCTGAATCGATTAGTATTGCATGCTTTTTCCCGCTGGACTTGAAGAACCGATTGTTGTAAATAGTAGTTTGTAAGGGGCACACACAAAATATTCCTAACACTGGCAAAAAGGACGTCATTATCGCAAGCAACTGCTATCCATTTGGGCTCAATGGAGGGCAGTTCGAGACATAATTTCTGCACCGTTTTTGCACCTTATTTTTGAGGATTCAAAAAAAAAAACATAATAATGGAATGACATTGGCAAGTTTAACCACTGGTTCGACACGGGTTTGGCTCTGCTGGTTGTGGTTTCCTCTCCTCCAAAAGGTGAAGAAAAGGAGGGGATGCTTTGGAATGGGTAGTAAATGTCAAGTTCGGCATACAGTACAGGTCAAATAAAAGTTTACTTTTTCCTGACAACTGTTTGTAAAATTAAAAAATATTCGTGAAAATATCTAACAGTCTCCAATTGAATGAGAACTTCACTTTTTCAAACTAAAACAAATTTTCTGCTAGATAAGCCACTTGGGTAAACTTTCACAATAGTATACCGGGCTTGGGAGCAAGTTTGTTTGGAAGATTTACCTGATATACTCAACTTGCACACAACCTAGTACGAATAATAACTGGTATTCTCAATTCTCAGCCGTTTGAATTCCCCACTCCTTTGACGAGTAGACTACTCGGAGTAGTGTAAGATACACAGTTCACGACTGGGTATTTTTCTACAAACTCTGTATGAAACCTCTGATAAGTGATATTTTGCATATTTAAAGTGTACCGGATTCTGTCTCTTTGTACAACTTTGAGGTTAGGGTTTTCTTTACTTCACGATTTCGAGCGTGAAATTTACAGCTTCCACTGAATAAACAGCCACAAAATGCTAAGCATGCGTCGGCGATGCAAACAGTCGGGCGAGGTTTCACGCACGTAGTTTAAGTTCAAGGGAAAATTAGCTCTCAAAATTCGAGGTTTGCGGCGATCTACAATAATCGGCACAATACTAAAGCATTTTCAAAGTTTGAAGAAAATATCTTCCACTCCAATTAGGGAATTTATTTAATTGATAACTTTTTTAGGTCTTGTAATAATCCAACTGCAAATCAGTAGAAAAATTGTTATTAATTTGTTTTACTGCAACTTCGTTCGAGTTAACTGAGGTAATTTTTTTTCTGCTAATTTTCATGAGTTTGAAAAAAAAGCTTCATAAACCCTTATAAAACTCTGTCATTAGTGGGTTTCAACAGGCTGGCCAGCTTTTCTCGGCGAAAAAACGGGACACATAGGTGAAAAAAAAACGAAACACTTGGGAAGATAGGTTTTAATTTTTTTTCTCAATTCAAGCAATCATTTGTTGTATCTGCCTCAAAGATACTGATGATGATAAAACTATACGCAGTAGAGTGTGATTTTTGGTAATAAGTTCGTGAAATTTGTCACAAAAGAGGTCGAAATTTTGCCTAAAAACTTTATGACTCTAATGGTCTCAACTGGCAATCGTGGCAGTGGCGTAGTACTACCGGGAAGGCACTAAAGGTACTCAGTAACATTAAATAATTGCTGGCAGCTGAGAAAGTTATTTTCTGTTTCGTGAAATATTGGGACCCAACGGGTTGCAACTATCACGAACTCTGTTTTCATTGAAGCTTCATTCCAAATTTTTCAAAGAGTATCCAAGAAACGGTACGAAATGGTAAAAAAAAGGAAAGGTTAGAAATAGTTTAACACGATACGTCTGGTCAGCCTAACTTTTATTAAATACTTGTTCTTTTTTATTGGAATATTTTTTTCGAATGTTGCCATAGAACGTACTATTTGATCACGGAGAATAGCAACGGATGTCGATAGATTACCTAATATAAAAATGAGTGCATCTTTTAAACAAAAAATTTGAGAATAAGTGATTAAGCTTTCGATATTTATTTTTTTCTAATTAATAATAAAGTTTTCGATCTTTGGATCAATTATTTATATATTCCTTGAAATTCGTTCACCCATTCTCATTACAAACTTTGTGGTAATATTTTGTATTTCCTCAAACAGCTATTGTAAAAAAATCTGTTGACAAATGAACAACAATCTCAAACTCAATTTGAGGATTCGGCATTCAGTGCTGTCTTAGTATAAAGAGTGCTAACAAATACTCAGTTTTGTATTTTACGGTCCCAAAAAAAAGAAAATACTGAAAAGTACTGGCAAGTGATTCTCCATTGTTGATTGAAACTATCGAGAAACACACCAGCGTGCTTTGAGTTAAAATACTACCGAGTGTTGAAATTAATCACATGTTTCGTTTGAACGCTGTTCAATTGTGTGGGTGCTACCTACTAAATCTCTATTTCTGAGGCGGCATCCAAAAATTACGTAACGCTCATAGGAAGGAGGGGGAGTATCCTTGAGCGTTACGATTTGTTTCACAGGAGAGGGGAAGAGGTGAGTTCAGCGTTACGTAACAAAAAATCTCTGGAGAGACTCTCCAAAAACAAACCGTGAGCGATCGTGAGCGAGCGCGGCACCCATTTTGAAATAAGTTTTTGCATGGACAAATGCTCATGCAAAATGTTAAAAGCACTGCCTCTAGATATCTTCATGATGTCAGATTTAAGATTTTCCAAGATAATTTTGTGGGCATTCTTGATAACTTGGGTAACACTTATCAAGCCATTGTTTGGATTGCACAGTATTTTTTCTCATAAAAAAGCAATGAGAAATCATGACACGAAACTGCATTGCATCCATGGTTGATGCAATTACCAAGAGTACTGTTACCCACAGCGATTTAACTTAGGAACTAAAAGGCGGATTTTTACAAAAAAAAAAATATCTATCATCTGAGAGAATGAATTTTTGTTACCAGCACCATTTGACAAAGAGCCTCGGGATCATTTTCGGGCGTATCAAAATTCTTGTTTGTTCATGAAAAACATATACTAGGGATTTTCCTAGTGTACTAACAGAAACAAGGGGTACAGCAACGAATAATTTTGAATAGATTCTTTTGCGATGCGAATACATGTTTTTCCACAATGCAAATAGATTATATTAATTAGCTGTAACCAGAACAATTTCTTCGATTAATTTTTATATTTCTCTTTTTATTATTTGCCATTGAGGCAGGTAGAAATGGGAACAAATCATTTCTCGATCAGTTTTATTTTCGGAGTTTTTAGTTTATATTTTGCGGCATATGATGATTGTTTATGAACAAAAATAATGCACATTTTAGATTCGTAACTAAAAATATTAGATGTGCAACGAAATTCTGCAGCTTTTTTTTTGAAAAAGTATGCAATCTCTTGGAAAAGGCTTGGTGAGTAACTCCTAATACCAAGGAAGCTCTTCCTGCGTCTAGCATGGATCCTTATACAGCAACTCTCCAATTCTGCGTCTTCGAAGGTTTTGAGCCTTTCTTCACACTGACAGCCATCAACTGCAAATTTACCGTCTTTCAAACGACGAAACCAATCACGATGCGTTGTTTCATTTAGTGACTTAGAGCAGCATTTGCGTGAACATTTTTAACTTTTGTTGCGTTTCGGTCACCCTTTATTTAAATAAAATTAGAGATGTAGCTCTTCCTGCAAATGACGGCACAAAATCAAACATTTTCACGCAACTTAAAGTATATGACACCACAATAAAGTCACTAGCGTGTCGAAGCGATTTGATTACCATACGTCTGAGCTCGGCTTGAGATATGTAAAAATCGAACAACTTTACTGCTGGCGCCATCCAGGGATAAACAGCTAGAACTTTGTTAGATTTGAGAATTCAGAATTGAGAATTTGAGAAAAAAACGTGAATCGACGCAATAATAAAACGGTAGATTTCTGGATATTCTGAATAAAAAATCTTTCGAGATAAAAAAAGATTAAATTATGCTGGTTTCAGCCACATTATATAGGGTAATCGCTTCTATATTCATTTTAACATCTATATTCATCTCATCAAATAAGATGAGATATCCTTTTTTATCGTTATCGTTATTTATCGTCAAATTTTAATTTTTTTTTGAAAAATAAATCTCGACCACTCGACTAAAACGAGAGATAAAATCAAAATTATCTTTACTTAGAATAAAATAGTATAATTTGACAAAAAATTGAACAAATAAGAGCGATGAGATGCATATAGGGACGAGTACCTTAGATGTGAAATAGTTGCACTGCTTAACCTGTTTTCAAGAGTAGTAGAAAACCGCTTCATAAAACCATCATGAAACTATGCCATTTACAGTTTTAAATCGTTCTTGAGTGGTTTTAATAAATAGTTGTTCCTGTTATTCAAAACAAAAGTTAACATTAAATTGTGAACATTGAATTCTTTTTTTTTTAGACGAGTGAGTCTGGCGAATGTTACCTTAAAACGCCCTAGATTGCAGGAAACAAAAACAAGAGGAATTTTTGACCAGAAATAGCGTGACTAAGGGAATAAGTTTTCCGATGCTTGTAACATTCGTTCATACTTCTTCGATGAATTTGTGCATCCGCTTCAAAAAAAAAAAAAAAAAATTAAAAATTACAATAATACTTGGATGAGAAGCAAAATTAATAGTTTTCTTGATAATTTCACAAATGAATTGGCGATTACCCAATAAGGAAATAAAATGCTCCAAATTAAAATTCGTGATACTCAACAATGGTCCCCGTGGTTCTGTGGTTAGCGATGTCGGTCGGCTAGCTCTCCCACACGGTTGTGATATCGGGTTCGATTCCCGATCAGGTCGAGGAACTTTTCGAACTGGAAATTTTCTCGACTCAGCACTGGGGCACGGTGTATCGTTGTACTTATCCTACAACATGCAAAATGTGCCGAAAACAATATCGATAACGAAATCCCTCAACTAATCTAGTTGATCGAGACCGCATTGGCCCCCCAGGCTAGCGTGCGATATTGTTTGTTAACATTTAATCGGAACGATTGAGGTTTTAAGCAATGGATAATTCGTGAATTAGTTCATAATGTCTGAAAATATTGATAATGTTCGTATCAATTATGATAAAATGCTACAATCATCCAATTTACAATTCATTTATTTTATTTAAATACAAAATAAAAATAAGTGGACTTAAATGCGAACCCTGGGGCACCCCAGAGGTGACTGAATTGGGTTTTGAGAGTTTATTTTGAAAGCCCACTATTTGTTTGCGATTTGTTGGATATGACTGGAGCCGATACATAGTTTAGACACTATTTGCGGTTTGAAAAGTTATGATAGTATGTCGATTTCTCTGCTGGAGTCAGTGTATAGGACTTCTACCTATCTACAATTGCGTTGAGAGTGAAGGTTAAAAATTCCAGAAGATTCGAAGTCGTTGAGTGACCTTTAAAGAAACCATGCTGTATACTTGTGATAATGTTTTTTATTTGCTGAAAATTTTATGTCACATGTAATTCAAAAAGTTTTGTAAGGCAAGAGATAACAGCAATTCCCCGGTAGTTACGGACGTCAGATTTCACGCCTGACTTCAAAATAGGCACCAAGTAAGAACATTTAGAGGTTTCGGGAAACTTCCCATCTTTCAGAGATAATTTGAAAAGGCGTTTTAGTGGAACTGTAAAATCTTTAGAAAGATTCTTCAAGAACATGGGAGCCACTCCGTTAGGTCCAAGCCAGTTTGGCGCGTCTAAGCTTTTAAATGCTTGTAAGATTTCGAAAGTTGATGAACAAATACATGTTTATAGATTTCGGGGATGAACGCAAAGAAGTCACGATCGGGGTATTCTTCAGAGATTGTAATATCAACTTCCTGAAAGAAATTTGTAAAAAGATCACAAATTTTGGATGAGTGGTAACGTAGCTGAAATTTTTTTTTAAGCATGATTTGACTTCATTTTCGACTTTACGATTATACTCTTCCTGTGCGGCAATGATGGGAATACTTCAACCATTATGGTACCTTCTCTGTGTTTGATATTCTTGTGGCCTTTGCACTAATATGGACTTGAGTTGGTATTTCATATTAATAGAACTGACTTACAGTTAGCCAAATTTCTACATATCGAAGGAAGATTATTCTGAAAGTCAAAGATTCTCACAAAATAATGCTGCCATTTGGAGTCATACAGATTAGAAACAATCAAATCAACAGTCAAACTGTGCGGTATTATGTAGCTATTGTCATTTTTTCACGCTAATACCAAGCGAAAAGGTGGTAAAATAATGAAGAAAATCTGAATATAAATATAATATGAATCAAATAGAGTAAAATAACTATAGTGAATAAATGAAATAAGAATTTGCAACTTAAATTGAAAACAATGAGATTTGCTATCTACAGACCAGTAAATGGACACAAAATAATTACTTTTCTTAATTATTATGGAAAAATATTCCGAGCAATAACAACCATTTGAGATCAGCAAATTAGCCTTTCGGTTGTCCCGTCTGGACGAGGGAAAAAAAATTCTAAGCCTAAAAGTCACACCTTATATTCCCGTTCATTTTCGCATCCTTGCAAACTGCATACATTGCCCGCTTGATTAAAACTTAAAATGTAAGTCATATGACAAAAATGAAATTAGTTCGTAAAGTAAATCTAGCCAACAGAGCTCTTCCGTGATACGCGTTCGGAGTCTAGTCACCGACTGAGGTGTCTCATCGCTTGCGCCGCTGTAGATATAATAAGTCATTATACACTGTGTGCGTGAAGAGATCACTCTCTCAGTTATAAAAAATTAACTCCCAGCGGGCAGTGTGTGCAGTTCATCGTTGGCGTGCTGAGATACGGGAACACAATATGAGAGGGTGATTCGACTTTGGTTTAGAACTATTTATACCTTTCCCAGTAGTTTAATTGGCCAAAACACCTTGCCGGAGACATTGGAGATTGCGGGTTCGTGTCCCGTCTGGACGAGGGAAAATTTTGTCTAAGCCTAAAAGTCCACCTTCTATTCCCGTTCATTTTCGCATCCTCGCAAACTGCATACATTGCCCGCTTTACTAAAACTTTCGGTTGTGTTTTATAGTAGTTTTATCAAGAAATTATATTGCATACTGAGTTTACGATGCTCTTGTTTAAATGTCATTTGATAGCCGACGGTTAAAACTTCGTACCATTTCAACATAGACTTGTGATACCTAAGTCAATTCCCTGTAAGTGCAGAGAAGAAAAGGTTTCCGCACTGAATAGGTGTTGAACCTGGATTAAATTCATTGAATAACTCAAACAAGTTCTACCATATTGAAAGAATCGGAGAGAAACAGGTTTGCTCCGATTCTTCTCCTTGTCCTTTTCTGAACCTATCGTTTTTAATTACGATGAATCCGCACTTCGTTGCGGATTAAATTATACTATTTTGCTCATGAGGACTAAAATGCTGAGTGCGTTAACGGCACTGATGGAACATAATTGGATACAGTTAATATTAAAGACTATGCGACGAAGGTTATATCGAACGTCTGAACGTTTGTAGGAATGTAATGTAAAGATACTATTTTAGATTATGTATGGGAAAAGCATACTATTTCATCCATGGGAACAAAATGTAAACTTTTTACCTAGTTCTTGGAAGGGGGCCGGTACATCTCCTCCCACTCATAAGTCATAAGCCATCTAGAAGAGATGACGTACGCCAATCAACTGATGGCTCGTAGCCGCATAACTTTTTTGCCTTTCTCCTAGAAAGGTATAGCAATCATCTCTTTCGACGAACTGAGCATTTTCTGTATGTATGTATGTGTGTATGTGTGTGTATGTGCAACTTTATTTTCTCACTCACTTTTCTCAGAGATGGCTGAACCGATTTTCATAAAATTAATTGCAAATGAAAGGCCTAGTTGCGCCATAGGTTGCTATTGAGTTTCATTGTAATCGGATTTTTGGTTTAGAGGTTATGTATCAAAATGTAAAAATCACGAAACATCAATATCTCAGAAACCACACAACCGATTTCAACAAAACTGGTTTCAAATGATTAAGCTGTCTCCAGAACCCTTAACTTTCAAATTTCGTTATGATTGAACATATGGTTCAAAAGTTATGTAAAGAAAAGTTATCCTGAGGTTGTTTGAACTCACTCATGTTTCTCAGTGATGGCTGAACCGATTTTCACAAAATTAGTGTCAAATGAAAGGTCTAGTTGCCCCATAGATTGCTATTGAATTTCATTGCAATCGGATTGTAACTGTGTCCGTTGTTCATAAAAATGTGAAATCACATAATGAAAGTAAACATATTGACTTTCTCCTATCGATCACCTGCTAATTTAAATGTGGTGGACTGGCTAATAAACATGTGGTTTAAAGGTTATAGAAAGAAACGAAACCCGCGGACTGTTTAAAACTATAGCTACAATCGAAATATATGGCCTCAACATCATTTAAATTTAATATTGTACTATTCCAATGTTTGCGGCCTTGCTCGGGATTGAAGTTGAAATTAAAAGTCATTTCTATTTGCCTTACTCCTAGAAAGGTATAGCAATCACTGCAAAAACTAAAGGTATAAAAGTGCTCAAAAGGGCCGAATGTCGTATACCACTCGACTCAGTTCGACGAGCTGAGCATTTTCTGCATGTGTGTGTGTAACGCTCTCCCAATATCACTCGATTTTCTCAGAGATGGTTGAATCGATTTCAATGAAATCAATTGCAAATGAAAGGTCTAGTTGCCCTATAAGACCCTATTAAATTTTATTGTAATCTGATTTCTAGTTTAGAGGTTATGTATCAAAATGTAAAAATCACGAAACATCAATATCTCAGAAACTACACAACCGATTTGAACAAAATTGGTTTCAAATGAACGGGCTACCTAAAAAACCTCAACTTTTGAATTTTATGAAGATTGAACATATGGTTCAGAAGTTCCAGAGAGGAACGTGTTCTGGAGACTGTTTAATCTCACTCATGTTTCTCAGAGATGGCTGGACCGATTTTCATAAAATCAGTGTCATATGGAAAGTCTTGTTGCCCCATAAGACCCTAATGATTTTTTTTTTGCGAACGGATTAATACTTTTCCTGTTATGTTTAAAAATGTGAAATCCAGCTATGAAAAGAAACATATTCTGATAACTATTTGGGCTCACTCACTTTTCTCAGAGATGGTTGACCCGATTTCCACAGAGTTAGTATGAAATGAAAGGTCTAGCTGCCTCATAACACCCTATTAAATTTTGCTGTAATCGGAATGTAACTTCGTCTGTAATGTATCGAAATGTGAAAATCACGAAACTTCATTATCTTAGAAACTACACAACAGATTTGAACAATATTGATATCGAATGAGCGGGATAGTTAAGGGTTAACTGATGAATTATGATTGAACATGTGGTTTCAAAGTTTGGCTCCCCCATACGTTCCCTTTTCATTTGATTGTAATCAAACTTAAGCAACCGTTATGTTTTAATTTGTTAAACAACGAAAGTCTATTATCTCTAGTATTACCTGACTTATTTGAACATAACTAGTGTCATACAAACGAGTCTTCTCTCAAACTTACAAATAACAAACTTCATAAAAATGTGATATACTGTTCAAAAGTTTTGTAAAGAAAAAAAAATTCAAAGACTATTCAACACTATAGCTGCTTTGATCAATATATATGGCCTCAACATGATTTAAATGTGGTATCGTACTATTTGAACGTTCCCGGTATCGCTCGTGATTAAATTGTTCGAAATTAAGAGTCATTTCTTATATTTCGCTATTTCTGAAGCACTAACATTACGTCAAATTTCATATTTTATACTTTAATTACAACATCAATATTTTAGAACCCAAAGAGTGAATATACCTTTTTGCATTTAAGCATTCATGTAAATCTATTTTTACAAATAATAAGTTTGAATGAGAAAGGCTGAGTCTGACCGCTAGGTGGATTAATTTAGGTTTTTTTAAATTATTCACGCGTGTATTCTCCGTTCTAACAGTCACTCTGATGCTTTGGAAACGATAACAGAGGTAGTGGAACAGGCGTGTCCAGCCCACCAAGGTTCTTATCGGCTGGTGGTGGTGGTCTTTTCCGTGCAGTGTGACCTTCGTTCGTTAGCGATCTCCAACTCAAAGTGTATCAGATGTGACTGTCAGCTGGATTGACTTGGCTGACCATACGGGGTTTTAAATTACCTGCTGCGCAAATACTTGCTACTTTTTCAGTCGATTACTGGAAGAAAGATGCCAACCCATTGAAGTCTTTGAAATTGATCAGTTTTAGTGACGCTCTCGTCAAAAATCATTCTAGATCATCAAATTAGCACGTTTTGCATATCTTTCGGTTGAGATCTCATAACAATCGAAATCCGAACTGCTTTTAGTTACGATTTATAATGGTTTTATCAAAGAGTCAACAGGATTTTTGAAAACACCGTTTTACAACTTACCTAAAACATAATTCAAGTTTCATAGGAAGTGCTCCATGCGGACGTAATCCATTTCATCATGAAATGCACAATGGACGTCACTAGGTGCAATCTTTACAAAATTATTTATGTTTTTCATTTATTTGATATGAAAATAAACAGTAATACAAAAAAGACTGATCTAATTCAGTTTGAGTTATTTAGTTTTTTGATTTGTTAGGTTCACATTGAAAGGATTCATATATTTTCGAGATAAAATGTTCTTCTACTATTTTGAGGATGGATTGTTTTGCCCAAAGTCAAATATTTTATAAGTAAAGTTTTAGAATCCCTATTGTTATTATTTTTTAAATCAGATTGACATGATGACATGATTTCAAATAAATAATTTTGAGTAATTTGGTTGAAGCCTTTTATTTATATGTAGTTTTAGGAATATTTTTTTATTTTTTGTCAAATTTTTTATCCATTCTGCTAAAATAATCATTTAGAGGTATATAAGACGATTTAGTAAGCTCGAAATATTTTTTCTAGTTTGTAACTTTTTTAATTATTGGCCAGTAAAAAAACAAAACAAATCCTCCAAGCGAAGTAACGCCAAGCAGCCCCGCTATGTAAAGTAAGTAGCAGCAGACAACTACAAAACAAAAGAAAACAGCACTAAAAATCAGTCGCATTTCTTATTAAAAACATATTAAACCATGCAAGATTCCATTGATCAAAGAGAAAGAACAGCGCGCGGCACGATAGTGAAAAATCGAGTTCGAACTTTCCATGCCTCAGTTTAGACGTGTGTTAGGGTTCGGTTTACGGGCATCGCGTTCGAGTTTCCTTCGTGGTGAACTCTGGACAGATCGCCATCGTCGTCGTTGTCGTTGTTGCCGAGTAGATTTTGTTTTTCACCAAAGTGCTACCAGAAAGCATCCCTGAATGGGTCCTATACGCTATGCGCTATCGTTAATTTTGATCGGTTTATGTTGAGAGCCAGGAACCAGAGCAGCACTGAACCGATTTCCTATAGAGTGAAAAAAATTTAAAAAAAATAATAGAAAAACTTTATCAGATTAGTGAATTGCGGCATTGTTTAGTGGTTTGTTAATGATATGTTCATCTTCCCGTTTCGATAGTTCACGAGCAAAGTAGTGAGAGAAAAAAAATTTAGGTGAAATCTCCAGAAAAAACTCAAAACCTCTAGGCTGCACGGGAACGGAGGAGGAAGCAGAGAGAGAGAGCGTAAGCAAATAAACAAAAGAAGTCGCTACAGGACAGTGTTGATACAATTGAAGCATTAAATCACGAACTTGAAAGCACAAAAAGGAGATACAATTTAAATCAATTAATAATTAAGTGGTAGTTAATTGAAAAAAAAAAAAACAATTAAGACCGTAAGTGATTAGGTAACGCAAGAAGAAAACAAGAGATGATATTTTGAAACATTTCAAACAAACCGAAGAATATCAGCGAAAGTAGTACTTTTTCATCCGGGAGACCCCCGGAGTCGAGCCAAAAAAAAAAATGGTGGAGAGCGAGAAAAGAGGAAGAGTAAAGGTGTCATGAGCAGCGAATAAAGTGCCGACAAGACGGATGGTTTCCCGCAAAAAGTGTCGCTGATGAAGTATTTACGAAATTCTATGAATTTTCAAATAGTACAGTAAACCAAATTGTAAAGTTGATTATACTTTAAGGGGTAAAAAAATTAAATCTTTAAAATAAAATTTAAAAGTAAATCAATTATCACACAGAACAGATAAACACGAACGTTATTGAGTGAGCGAATTTTTTGCGTTGACGAAATTACGAAACTGCGGTGGCGTTTTCCGGCGGAAAAAGCCAAGACCAAAACCGGTTGAATCACACACGTACACAGAAATGTGCGGCGTGATTCTGTGCCAAAGACATACACAAACGGGAGCTTAACCCTTCGAGCGAGGTTCTGCAAGCGATAAAATCCAGCGCGATAAAAAAAACTATAAATGAATGCCCCGTGCGGCACCGTTAAATAAAAAAAAATCACCGACGATGAAAGATTAAACAAAGATAAAACCAAAAATTGAATCGTTCTATCCAACACGGAGAAATAAAAAAATGTACCATATCAGTAATAAAACAGAAAACTTAAATCACTAATTGAAGGTCAAATTTGCTTAGTGCACCGTTTCCAGCCTATATCTTCAGAACGTTTGTGTTGTGAAGTTCGATTATTCGAACGAATCAGGTCAAAACGAACAGCCCAAAACAGCAATCAATCTTGCTCTGCAAAAATTCACTGATCAACTGTCAGATTGTGTGAGAAGAGTTAATTAAAAAAATACACCGCTAATTTGCCCAACGAACAAACGACTTTATTGAACGAGATACGTTGTAGGTAGTTTTAATTTTACACAAAACACACTTCGTAACCAGATCCCACTACACTGTCCTACCAAAGCGAGAGAGAAAGAGCGAAGAAAGTTTACTACTAACTATTGTTCGAATGATTATTATTATGGTTGAAACAATCCGCCGAATGTTACGATTTTATATCCGTTAGTTTAGTCCGAGCGCAAGAAACCTGAATGTTCAATTTACGAAGTTTTACAAAATGGCATT
Source organism: Wyeomyia smithii (assembly GCF_029784165.1). Classification (NCBI taxonomy): domain Eukaryota; kingdom Metazoa; phylum Arthropoda; class Insecta; order Diptera; family Culicidae; genus Wyeomyia; species Wyeomyia smithii. The sequence goes on from NC_073696.1 coordinate 6,345,885, forward strand.
TTAGCGACCCCCATCAACACTAACCAACCCCACGCTGTCGCACTTTTACCCAGCCGGAATGTTGCACAAGCTCCGTACGGAATGGTGACCCCTATCGGGAGAAAGCTGTACCATACATTATTCATACCTTGTTTTTGTTTTCGTGCCAATCATCATTGAACCAGTTAAAGAGAGAAAAAATACATAAATTAAATGAATGAACTTAAAACGGGAATGAAAAATTTTCTACGCAATTTACATCAATTTGATAAATGTGAATATTTTAATTAGTAAAAAGCAAAACCAGTCAAATAGTAAAACCAAAGGAAAAAATAAAAGGAAGGTTAAATAACAAGGTACTTAACACTGAATAGAATTCCTATTTAAAAAAAAAAAAACAAAGTAGCATGGAAGTCATATGCAGTAGAATACTTCACAGATACACAGACACACAGCAACGTCACTACTACTATTACTGATATACTATTAGAGCTACAGACACACACACTGTGCAACATCATCCGAGACATTTCCGCTAGCAGTGGGGATGATGAGAGAGAGGAATACAAACCTCAGTTAATTTTGTTATTCGAAATAAACTCCTTCGCATCCTAGAATACGGAGGCTATAGTCTTATATTATAACCAAAGCACAATCCTAACTCGTCAGTTGGATCTCTAGACATCCATGGACTTCAAAAGTCTAGTAATTCTGTGTAAGTTCAATATGTTTTTAAACGGTTTATTGACAAGTTTTCTTGTTAAGATGATATTACAACAAAACTTCAGAATAAAATGTCAACTTGGATTTTTGTTACGGAAATTTCTCTCTAAATCCCACTGAGCAGCACTAACACTACCAGCAAACTCATCTATCATTCCGCAAAATTATTACTGGACACAAGAATACCCCTCACCGGCTCATTTGCCGATCATTTTCAGCCCTAGCTGCCTAATTTCCCTTCCTCAACCCAACATTCAACATTGTAGATATGACATTATTAAAATTTAGCAAGAGATACATCAATAATGAATAAAAAAAAAAGAGCATTTAGCGATTAAACAACCTACCTTCAAACTTTGATCTAAGCACTAATCCGGGGGGCCGTACCCTGGCAGGGCCTCAAACCGATTGAGCTAGTAGAGCCCCCTTTAATGCTTTTTGAACAAATAAAAAAGACAGCGCCAAAATTGACGATAAAAAGCAAAAAACGTGTTTCATTCTGATACTTTTCCTCCATTTCAAAATTCTACCAAATAAAAGTAAAGGAAAAAAAAACAAGTAAATCCAGACTTGCTTCTGGTGTAGAGTAAACGGCTAAATACACTGAAGGCAATTTTCCGAACTCTAGCAGAGCAGACCTAGTCTCAAAAATTGTGATTTTGTACATACTGAAAAAAACTAATCTTAGGAAAACAAATCGGAGCACTTGATAAAATAAAGAGAAAACTTAGACGAAGTCATTAGGCGGAAAGAAAAAAGCAAATCGCAGCGCGAAACGAGGCTTAATTTCCAGGCAATGCTCATCCAGCGCGAGTAGTAGTTAATCATCTTCCAAACTTTTCACCTCCATTGGTTTTCGGAAACTCAGCGTCCTCTCACACGCAAAGCCTCAAACTGATTTGTACTGTTCCTCAGAAGAAAGCTTAAAATAATTAGCAAGAAAAAATAGAGAAGCAAATAAAAAACAACACTAGAAGTGGTCAGTTCCATTCAACAGAAACGAATAATTTTTCGCTAATAAAAGTATCAAATAGAAAACATAAATAAAAAAATTTCATAGAACGCGTCAAAGAGAGACAGAATAAAACAGCGACCCTAGCCGATACGATCGTAGGATCTACAGAAATTATCAGCAACAAAACAAACGAGCAAAAGCAACCAAAGTAATCCCCTCACAGATCAAGCTGCTAAAACCAATATGTTATAGATAATTTACAACAGATTATTTATTGTAACTCAGTGATGAGGATTAACAGAAAACTCATCAATAATAAAGCTAGCAAATTTCAGTCGAGCTCTCTAAATTAGCTTCCGGAAAAATTAATAAAAAATACTCTTAGAAATTCATCATATTTCCCCCCACATTGCTTAAGCTCCGGAGCAATCGTTTCGCCTAAAGTTCACATTCGCGTAGCCGGATTTTACCATCAAATCAATCACGCACTGTTTTAGGTTCTTTTGTGAATACTCTTCAATCGAATATGAGAGCTAATACAGAACACGTTGTATTTAATAAAAAAAAAAAAAAGAATGAAGAGAAGCAAAAAAACAACAAAAATGGAGCAAAACTAGCCAAATTCTATTGAGGACTTAATTTTGACAAATTTTGTAATTACAATGCAGAGGAAAAATTAACGAAAATATATTGAAAATCGAAAAAAAAACGAATGCATCTTTTAATTCTTTTGACAAGAAACGCTTATCACTTGGCCGGAGGCGACCCCTATTAGAGCCAATTATTATCAGCTATAATTAGAGCAGATAATGGTCTCGGTAAACTGTTCGACGGCTTTTTTTTTCTCGCACACGCTGATTGTAGAACCGGTCTGTCGGTCAGCAGCTTAGACCATCGTCATCAGCCGATATTTCTCCCTTCGCAGGGAGATTAGAGAATTTGCCAATTTGATTGTTTGGGTGTCATGTGACGGATTCCGGAGCTTGCACCGAAAGGAAATGTTTTGTATTCGCTGCAATTTGTTTGACGATGGAATGCCGGGCGCTAAGCGGTGAATGATGATCGATCTCATCAAAAATCGATTAGCAGTTTTTGTTTTTATCACCTTATCGCGGGCACCTTTTTTAGTCAATGGTAGTTCTATCTTTGTTTTTGTTTAGTATAGAGATTGATTGGTACAGAGATAAATATGAATGAATGAGTTTATTTTGCTTCGGAATAATTTCCAGGAAAATTGAATCTTCCATTCCAAACTACAACAATAAATTTGGCATCACGGCGCAATCCATTGAGAAGTGTGTGGAGAACGTTCCGTTTATCCAACCATACACGTAACGATCTGGTGAACTACTAACTGCAAAGTTTAGTCGTGAGTATACTATTGGATAAATGACTCTCAATTCATTTCATAAAGGGACGGTGAAATAGGCGCGAAAAATGCCAGCACAACATTCCTTATAAAGTCTAGCACGAAATTGCGCCCAATGAAGTAAGGAATGAATTCATAGCCTCTATTCGTTGCTGCACAGTAATTTTGTCACTCTCTCTCTCTCGCTACTGTTAGTGCGAGAGTAAATTCGGTATACTCTCATGTTATCGCCACTGACATTCAGACGCCGCACGGAGAAGGTTAAGTACGCGTTCAGTATATGAAAGGGTTGTAAAAATCAGTTGGATTCATTGCATGCTTTAAGGAACGAAGAGCGTATGGAAGACATAAATCACGGAGAAGTAGTTCTCACTGCTTTGATGCAATCTTTCACTTTCAATGCAAGCGGGAAATTTCTGGTGTACTGCAGTTTGCTTTCGCCAGATTAATAAGTGATATTTATTAGTAATAGTGTCTTGTCATTATTGTCAAACAATAAATCACATAATTAATGATAATAGTGCTATTATTGGAAGTTTCGGTTCGTACAATATTTCTTAAAACTGGTTCGACATTTCCTCCGGAACAGTCAACCACCCTTGAACTTTGGATAGCGCCAGGGCAGAATAGTCCCTACCCTTGGCCTTGCTTACTATTAGGTAGGCACACTTAACCCAGACTGACGACTTCCGACTTCAAAAGTCGTTCTAAATGGGGCAGCAATTTATTGCCTACAACGTAATTCTTCTGCAATGCACCAGTCTAAGGCATAAGGAGTCATAGCTACATATGAAAAAGAAAACTTCTACCTTTTGTCGTCGCCGTCGTCGTCGGGAAATTCCAATGTCGCATCGTGCATGAGGCGCTTATTGCGGGCCGTAATTTATTACCCGAACGAAAGCAAGGCCATGTGCTTTTATTTAGTATGAAGAGTCGGGGGAAAAAATAATTAGAGGGGGCACCCGGGTTTGAACCGGGGACCTCTCGATCTGCAGTCGAATGCTCTACCACTGAGCTATACCCCCGTGGTGGTGGACGTGCGGCTGGGGTCACCCGAGCTTGGCTCGCGCCGCTGTCGCATTCGTTTTATTCGCGATGACCCACGCCACGCCTGCTGCAGCAGTGTAAAAGTGAAACGCTGCTGCTAGTAAACAGAACACGTCGCGTGATAACGAACCGCAGCGCAATACACGACGTTTGGCTGTTGATATAATCATCAGCGATGATCGTCTTTACGATGACCATCAAGTGCTAACAGAATGCAGACACGATATAGAAGAAAGACTGCGTTGAACTGGCTGAATCCAGCTTCTTTCGCGGAGGAATTAAATTTTTCTGGAGCCATGTGTCTTTTGTTTTGAGATAAAGGTGCTAATTTTGGATTCATTAACGCTTGGTAAGGGAATTTGCTTTGAGTTTTTCTGTTGATTCTCATGTCGAAAATAAACGCTACTGAGGAGGTGTGTGGTGAAATATAATTGATTAACATTACACCCCAATTTGAGACATTCTTTCAGACAGAAATCCATCAATACGGCTAACAGCAGTAATGCTGTTCGATTTTCACGGCGGAAAGAGCTAACGACACGGAATGGAACGTTACTGGTGGGCAAGTTAGATACCGGTAAAGGTCCTGATTTATTATTTAAGCCTGAGTCAATACCAGGGTCATGTGGCACTGTTCGTTTCGAACCGAGCAAACTTTACCCTGGGAGTTTGGTATCTTTTCAGTTTTGTTCGGTAATCGATTGACATTTTTTCCCTGTTGTATCACTTACAGTAGAGTTGTTTTTTTCTAGTCTACACCGGTGTCCAAATCGATTTAGTAAACAATGATAAATAATGTTAATCTGGAAAGTAAAGGATCGATAGCCCTTCCTGAAAATCTTAGGTATCGATGATTGAAAAGTTGATAGAACAAAATAAAAACAAAGAATTACATATGGCTGTCTGTTTCATTACGACCTCTAGTTGGTACCATTGACGGCAATGAACAAGAGCTATGTTGTGTGTTTTCTTTTGCAGCCATGTCCAGAACAAGAATGAAATTGAGTTTCCTATACACTGCATTCTGTATCTGGTAGCACCACCGAGATATTTTAATATAGGGAACGGCTACGACGAGTACGAATAACTAGTGCCTTCCCGGTTAACTAGGTGTAATACTCTGTCGACCATGTTGGAGAAAGCAGGTGTTAAGCGACCCATCAGAGGTCCAAATCTGTATTTTAACGAGGCTTCACAATTTTCAGTAGAACAATAGTTCTCATTATCAAATTACAATTGTCTGCCTTTGAGTGGGTGCGTGAATAATTTTCCAATCGATTGATTCAATTCTCAATTCTGAGCTCAATTTAAGATCATTTTCTTTTTTGACCTTTTTTGGCCTTTAGAAGGCGATTTTGGCCATTCTGAGCTCAATTTGGGATCATTTTCTTTTTTGGCCTTTTCTGGCCTTTGGAAGGCGATTTCGGCCATTCTGAGCTCAATTTGGGATCATTTTCTTTTTTGGGATTTTGGAAGGCGATTTCGGCCATTCTGAACTCAATTTAGGATCATTTTCTGTTTTGGCCTTTAGAAGGCGATTTCGGCGATTCTGAGCACAATTTGGGATCATTTTCTTTTTTGGCCTTTTCTGGCCTTTAGAAGGCAATTTCGGCCATTTTGAGCTCAATTTGGGATCATTTTATTTTTTGGCTTTTTCTGGCCTTTAGAAGGCGATTTCGGCCATTCTGAGCTCAATTTGGAATCATTTTCTTTTTTGGCCTTTTCTGGCCTTTAGAAGGCGATTTCGGCCATTCTGGGCTCAATTTGGGAACATTTTTTTTTGGTCTTTTCTGGCCTTTAGAAGGCGATTTCGGCCATTTTGAGCTCAAATTGGAATCATTTTTTTTTGGCCTTTTCTGGCCTTTAGAAGGCGATTTTGGCCATTCTGAGCTCAATTTTGTATGATTTTCTTTTTCGGCCTTTAGAAGGCGATTTCGGTCATTCTGAGCTCAATTTGGGATCATTTTCTTTTTTGGCCTTTTCTGGCCGATTTTGGTTTTTGGCGATTTTGGCCATTCTGAGCTTAATTTGGGATCATTTTCTTTTTTGGCCTTTTCTGGCCTTTAGAAGGCGATTTTGGCCATTCTGAGCTTTATTTGGGATCATTTTCTTTTCTGGCCTTTTCTGGCCTTTAGAAGGCGATTTTTGCCATTCTGCGCTTAATTTGGGATCATTTTCTTTTTAGCCTTTTCTGGCCTTTAGAAGGCGATTTTGGCCATTCTGAGCTTAATTTGGGATCATTTTCGTGTTTGGCCTTTTCTGGCCTTTAGAAGGCGATTTTGGCCATTCTGAACTTAATTTGGGATCATTTTCTATTTTGGCCTTTTCTGGCTTTTAGAAGGCGATTTTGGCCATTCTGAGCTTAATTTGGGATCATTTTCCTTTTTGGCCTTTTCTGGCCTTTAGAAGGCGATTTTGGCCATTCTGAGCTCAATTTGGGATCATTTTCTTTTTTGGGATTTTGGAAGGCGATTTCGGCCATTCTGAACTCAATTTAGGATCATTTTCTGTTTTGGCCTTCAGAAGGCGATTTCGGCGATTCTGAGCACAATTTGGGATCATTTTCTTTTTTGGCCTTTTCTGGCCTTTAGAAGGCAATTTCGGCCATTTTGAGCTCAATTTGGGATCATTTTATTTTTTGGCTTTTTCTGGCCTTTAGAAGGCGATTTCGGCCATTCTGAGCTCAATTTGGAATCATTTTCTTTTTTGGCCTTTAGAAGGCGATTTCGGCCATTCTGGGCTCAATTTGGGAACATTTTTTTTTGGTCTTTTCTGGCCTTTAGAAGGCGATTTCGGCCATTTTGAGCTCAAATTGGAATAATTTTTTTTGGCCTTTTCTGGCCTTTAGAAGGCGATTTTGGCCATTCTGAGCTCAATTTTGTATGATTTTCTTTTTCGGCCTTTAGAAGGCGATTTCGGTCATTCTGAGCTCAATTTGGGATCATTTTCTTTTTTGGCCTTTTCTGGCCGATTTTGGTTTTTGGCGACTTTGGCCATTCTGAGCTTAATTTGGGATCATTTTCTTTTTTGGCCTTTTCTGGCCTTTAGAAGGCGATTTTGGCCATTCTGAGCTTTATTTGGGATCATTTTCTTTTCTGGCCTTTTCTGGCCTTTAGAAGGCGATTTTTGCCATTCTGCGCTTAATTTGGAATCATTTTCTTTTTAGCCTTTTCTGGCCTTTAGAAGGCGATTTTGGCCATTCTGAGCTTAATTTGGGATCATTTTCGTGTTTGGCCTTTTCTGGCCTTTAGAAGGCGATTTTGGCCATTCTGAACTTAATATGGGATCATTTTCTATTTTGGCCTTTTCTGGCTTTTAGAAGGCGATTTTGGCCATTCTGAGCTTAATTTGGGATCATTTTCCTTTTTGGCCTTTTCTGGCCTTTAGAAGGCGATTTTGGCCATTCTGAGCTTAATTTGGGATCATTTTCTTTTTTGGCCTTTTCTGGCCTTTAGAAGGCGATTCTGGCCTTTCTGAGCTTAATTTGGGATCATTTTCTTTTTTAGCCTTTTCTGGCCTTTAGAAGGCGATTTTGGCCATTCTGAGCTTTATTTGGGATCATTTTCTATTTTGGCCTTTTCTGGCTTTTAGAAGGCGATTTTGGCCATTCTGAGCTTAATTTGGGATCATTTTCTTTTTTGGCCTTTTCTGGCCTTTAGAAGGCGATTTTGGCCATTCTGAGCTTAATTTGGGATCATTTTCTTTTTTGGCCTTTTCTGGCTTTTAGAAGGCGATTTTGGCCATTCTGAGCTTAATTTGGGATCATTTTCTTTTTTGGCCTTTTCTGGCCTTTAGAAGGCGATTTTGGCCATTCTGAGCTTAATTTGGGATCATTTTCTTTTTTGGCCTTTTCTGGCCTTTAGAAGGCGATTTTGGCCTTTCTGAGCTTTATTTGGGATCATTTTCTTTTTTGGCCTTTTCTGGCTTTTAGAAGCCGATTTTGGCCATTCTGAGCTTTATTTGGGATCATTTTCTTTTTTGGCCTTTTCTGGCTTTTAGAAGGCGATTTTGGCCATTCTGAGCTTAATTTGGGATCATTTTCTTTTTTGGCCTTTTCTGGCCTTTAGAAGGCGATTTTGGCCATTCTGAGCTTTATTTGGGATCATTTTCTATTTTGGCCTTTTCTGGCCTTTAGAAGGCGATTTTGGCCATTCTGAGCTTAATTTGGGATCATTTTTTTTTGGCCTTTTCTGGCCTTTAGAAGGTGATTTTGGCCATTCTGAGCTTTATTTGGGATCATTTTCTTTTTTGGCCTTTTCTGGCTTTTAGAAGGCGATTTTGGCCATTCTGAGCTTAATTTGGGATCATTTTCTTTTTTGGCCTTTTCTGGCCTTTAGAAGGCGATTTTGGCCATTCTAACTTTATTTGGGATCATTTTCTTTTTTGGCCTTTTCTGGCTTTTAGAAGGCGATTTTGGCCATTCTGAGCTTAATTTGGGATCATTTTCTTTTTTGGCCTTTTCTGGCCTTTAGAAGGCGATTTTGGCCATTCTGAGCTTAATTTGGGATCATTTTCTATTTTGGCCTTTTCTGGCCTTTAGAAGGCGATTTTGGCCATTCTGAGCTTAATTTGGGATCATTTTCTTTTTTGGCCTTTTCTGGCCTTTAGAAGGCGATTTTGGCCATTCTGAGCTTAATTTGGGATCATTTTTTTTTTGGCCTTTTCTGGCCTTTAGAAGGTGATTTTGGCCATTCTGAGCTTAATTTGGGATCATTTTCTTTTTAGGCCTTTTCTGGCTTTTAGAAGGCGATTTTGGCCATTCTGAGCTTAATTTGGGATCATTTTCTTTTTTGGCCTTTTCTGGCCTTTAGAAGGCGATTTTGGCCATTCTGAGCTTATTTTGGGATCATTTTCTTTTTTAGCCTTTTCTGGCCTTTAGAAGGCGATTTTGGCCATTCTGAGCTTTATTTGGGATCATTTTCTATTTTGGCCTTCTCTGGCCTTTAGAAGGCGATTTTGGCCATTCTGAGCTTTATTTGGGATCATTTTCTATTTTGGCCTTTTCTGGCCTTTAGAAGGCGATTTTGGCCATTCTGAGCTTAATTTGGGATCATTTTCTTTTTTGGCCTTTTCTGGCCTTTAGAAGGCGATTTTGGCCATTCTGAGCTTATTTTGGGATCATTTTCTTTTTTGGACTTTTCTGGCTTTTAGAAGGCGATTTTGGCCATTCTGAGCTTAATTTGGGATCATTTTCTTTTTTGGCCTTTTCTGGCCTTTAGAAGGCGATTTTGGCCATTCTGAGCTTATTTTGGGATCATTTTCTTTTTTGGCCTTTTCTGGCCTTTGGAAGGCGATTTTGGCCATTCTGAGCTTTATTTGGGATCATTTTCTATTTTGGCCTTTTCTGGCCTTTAGAAGGCGATTTTGGCCATTCTGAGCTTAATATGGGATCATTTTCTTTTTTGGCCTTTTCTGGCCTTTAGAAGGCGATTTTGGCCATTCTGAGCTTAATTTGGGATCATTTTCTTTTTTGGCCTTTTCTGGCCTTTAGAAGGCGATTTTGGCCATTCTGAGCTTAATTTGGGATCATTTTCTATTTTGGCCTTTTCTGGCCTTTAGAAGGTGATTTTGGCCATTCTGAGCTTAATTTGGGATCATTTTCTTTTTTGGACTTTTCTGGCCTTTAGAAGGTGATTTTGGCCATTCTGAGCTTATTTTGGGATCATTTTCTTTTTTGGACTTTTCTGGCTTTTAGAAGGCGATTTTGGCCATTCTGAGCTTAATTTGGGATCATTTTCTTTTTGGCCTTTTCTGGCCTTTAGAAGGCGATTTTGGCCATTCTGAGCTTATTTTGGGATCATTTTCTTTTTTGGCCTTTTCTGGCCTTTAGAAGGCGATTTTGGCCATTCTGAGCTTAATTTGGGATCATTTTCTTTTTTGGCCTTTTCTGGCCTTTAGAAGGCAATTTTGGCCATTCTGAGCTTAATCTGGGATCATTTTCTTTTTTGGCCTTTTCTGGCCTTAAGAAGGCGATTTTGGCCATTCTGAGCTTAATTTGGGATCATTTTCTTTTTTGGATTTTGGAAGGCGATTTCGGCCATTCTGAACTCAATTTAGGATCATTTTCTGTTTTGGCCTTCAGAAGGCGATTTCGGCGATTCTGAGCACAATTTGGGATCATTTTCTTTTTTGGCCTTTTCTGGCCTTTAGAAGGCAATTTCGGCCATTTTGAGCTCAATTTGGGATCATTTTATTTTTTGGCTTTTTCTGGCCTTTAGAAGGCGATTTCGGCCATTCTGAGCTCAATTTGGAATCATTTTCTTTTTTGGCCTTTAGAAGGCGATTTCGGCCATTCTGGGCTCAATTTGGGAACATTTTTTTTTGGTCTTTTCTGGCCTTTAGAAGGCGATTTCGGCCATTTTGAGCTCAAATTGGAATAATTTTTTTTGGCCTTTTCTGGCCTTTAGAAGGCGATTTTGGCCATTCTGAGCTCAATTTTGTATGATTTTCTTTTTCGGCCTTTAGAAGGCGATTTCGGTCATTCTGAGCTCAATTTGGGATCATTTTCTTTTTTGGCCTTTTCTGGCCGATTTTGGTTTTTGGCGACTTTGGCCATTCTGAGCTTAATTTGGGATCATTTTCTTTTTTGGCCTTTTCTGGCCTTTAGAAGGCGATTTTGGCCATTCTGAGCTTTATTTGGGATCATTTTCTTTTCTGGCCTTTTCTGGCCTTTAGAAGGCGATTTTTGCCATTCTGCGCTTAATTTGGAATCATTTTCTTTTTAGCCTTTTCTGGCCTTTAGAAGGCGATTTTGGCCATTCTGAGCTTAATTTGGGATCATTTTCGTGTTTGGCCTTTTCTGGCCTTTAGAAGGCGATTTTGGCCATTCTGAACTTAATATGGGATCATTTTCTATTTTGGCCTTTTCTGGCTTTTAGAAGGCGATTTTGGCCATTCTGAGCTTAATTTGGGATCATTTTCCTTTTTGGCCTTTTCTGGCCTTTAGAAGGCGATTTTGGCCATTCTGAGCTTAATTTGGGATCATTTTCTTTTTTGGCCTTTTCTGGCCTTTAGAAGGCGATTCTGGCCTTTCTGAGCTTAATTTGGGATCATTTTCTTTTTTAGCCTTTTCTGGCCTTTAGAAGGCGATTTTGGCCATTCTGAGCTTTATTTGGGATCATTTTCTATTTTGGCCTTTTCTGGCTTTTAGAAGGCGATTTTGGCCATTCTGAGCTTAATTTGGGATCATTTTCTTTTTTGGCCTTTTCTGGCCTTTAGAAGGCGATTTTGGCCATTCTGAGCTTAATTTGGGATCATTTTCTTTTTTGGCCTTTTCTGGCTTTTAGAAGGCGATTTTGGCCATTCTGAGCTTAATTTGGGATCATTTTCTTTTTTGGCCTTTTCTGGCCTTTAGAAGGCGATTTTGGCCATTCTGAGCTTAATTTGGGATCATTTTCTTTTTTGGCCTTTTCTGGCCTTTAGAAGGCGATTTTGGCCTTTCTGAGCTTTATTTGGGATCATTTTCTTTTTTGGCCTTTTCTGGCTTTTAGAAGCCGATTTTGGCCATTCTGAGCTTTATTTGGGATCATTTTCTTTTTTGGCCTTTTCTGGCTTTTAGAAGGCGATTTTGGCCATTCTGAGCTTAATTTGGGATCATTTTCTTTTTTGGCCTTTTCTGGCCTTTAGAAGGCGATTTTGGCCATTCTGAGCTTTATTTGGGATCATTTTCTATTTTGGCCTTTTCTGGCCTTTAGAAGGCGATTTTGGCCATTCTGAGCTTAATTTGGGATCATTTTTTTTTTGGCCTTTTCTGGCCTTTAGAAGGTGATTTTGGCCATTCTGAGCTTTATTTGGGATCATTTTCTTTTTTGGCCTTTTCTGGCTTTTAGAAGGCGATTTTGGCCATTCTGAGCTTAATTTGGGATCATTTTCTTTTTTGGCCTTTTCTGGCCTTTAGAAGGCGATTTTGGCCATTCTAACTTTATTTGGGATCATTTTCTTTTTTGGCCTTTTCTGGCTTTTAGAAGGCGATTTTGGCCATTCTGAGCTTAATTTGGGATCATTTTCTTTTTTGGCCTTTTCTGGCCTTTAGAAGGCGATTTTGGCCATTCTGAGCTTAATTTGGGATCATTTTCTATTTTGGCCTTTTCTGGCCTTTAGAAGGCGATTTTGGCCATTCTGAGCTTAATTTGGGATCATTTTCTTTTTTGGCCTTTTCTGGCCTTTAGAAGGCGATTTTGGCCATTCTGAGCTTAATTTGGGATCATTTTTTTTTTGGCCTTTTCTGGCCTTTAGAAGGTGATTTTGGCCATTCTGAGCTTAATTTGGGATCATTTTCTTTTTAGGCCTTTTCTGGCTTTTAGAAGGCGATTTTGGCCATTCTGAGCTTAATTTGGGATCATTTTCTTTTTTGGCCTTTTCTGGCCTTTAGAAGGCGATTTTGGCCATTCTGAGCTTATTTTGGGATCATTTTCTTTTTTAGCCTTTTCTGGCCTTTAGAAGGCGATTTTGGCCATTCTGAGCTTTATTTGGGATCATTTTCTATTTTGGCCTTCTCTGGCCTTTAGAAGGCGATTTTGGCCATTCTGAGCTTTATTTGGGATCATTTTCTATTTTGGCCTTTTCTGGCCTTTAGAAGGCGATTTTGGCCATTCTGAGCTTAATTTGGGATCATTTTCTTTTTTGGCCTTTTCTGGCCTTTAGAAGGCGATTTTGGCCATTCTGAGCTTATTTTGGGATCATTTTCTTTTTTGGACTTTTCTGGCTTTTAGAAGGCGATTTTGGCCATTCTGAGCTTAATTTGGGATCATTTTCTTTTTTGGCCTTTTCTGGCCTTTAGAAGGCGATTTTGGCCATTCTGAGCTTATTTTGGGATCATTTTCTTTTTTGGCCTTTTCTGGCCTTTGGAAGGCGATTTTGGCCATTCTGAGCTTTATTTGGGATCATTTTCTATTTTGGCCTTTTCTGGCCTTTAGAAGGCGATTTTGGCCATTCTGAGCTTAATATGGGATCATTTTCTTTTTTGGCCTTTTCTGGCCTTTAGAAGGCGATTTTGGCCATTCTGAGCTTAATTTGGGATCATTTTCTTTTTTGGCCTTTTCTGGCCTTTAGAAGGCGATTTTGGCCATTCTGAGCTTAATTTGGGATCATTTTCTATTTTGGCCTTTTCTGGCCTTTAGAAGGTGATTTTGGCCATTCTGAGCTTAATTTGGGATCATTTTCTTTTTTGGACTTTTCTGGCCTTTAGAAGGTGATTTTGGCCATTCTGAGCTTATTTTGGGATCATTTTCTTTTTTGGACTTTTCTGGCTTTTAGAAGGCGATTTTGGCCATTCTGAGCTTAATTTGGGATCATTTTCTTTTTGGCCTTTTCTGGCCTTTAGAAGGCGATTTTGGCCATTCTGAGCTTATTTTGGGATCATTTTCTTTTTTGGCCTTTTCTGGCCTTTAGAAGGCGATTTTGGCCATTCTGAGCTTAATTTGGGATCATTTTCTTTTTTGGCCTTTTCTGGCCTTTAGAAGGCAATTTTGGCCATTCTGAGCTTAATCTGGGATCATTTTCTTTTTTGGCCTTTTCTGGCCTTAAGAAGGCGATTTTGGCCATTCTGAGCTTAATTTGGGATCATTTTCTTTTTTGGCCTTTTCTGGCCTTTAGAAGGCGATTTTGGCCATTCTGAGCTTAATTTGGGATCATTTTCTATTTTGGCCTTTTCTGGCCTTTAGAAGGTGATTTTGGCCATTCTGAGCTTAATTTGGGATCATTTTCTTTTTTGGCCTTTTCTGGCCTTTAGAAGGCGATTTTGGCCATTCTGAGCTTTATTTGGGATCATTTTCTATTTTGGCCTTTTCTGGCCTTTAGAAGGCGATTTTGGCCATTCTGAGCTTAATTTGGGATCATTTTCTTTTTTGGCCTTTTCTGGCCTTTAGAAGGCGATTTTGGCCATTCTGAGCTTTATTTGGGATCATTTTCTATTTTGGCCTTTTCTGGCCTTTAGAAGGCGATTTTGGCCATTCTGAGCTTAATTTGGGATCATTTTCTTTTTTGGCCTTTTCTGGCCTTTAGAAGGCGATTTTGGCCATTCTGAGCTTATTTTGGGATCATTTTCTTTTTTGGCCTTTTCTGGCTTTTAGAAGGCGATTTTAGCCATTCTGAGCTTAATTTGGGATCATTTTCTTTTTTGGCCTTTTCTGGCCTTTAGAAGGCGATTTTGGCCATTCTGAGCTTATTTTGGGATCATTTTCTATTTTGGCCTTTGCTGGCCTTTAGAAGGCGATTTTGGCCATTCTGAGCTTTATTTGGGATCATTTTCTATTTTGGCCTTTTCTGGCCTTTAGAAGGCGATTTTGGCCATTCTGAGCTTAATATGGGATCATTTTCTTTTTTGGCCTTTTCTGGCCTTTAGAAGGCGATTTTGGCCATTCTGAGCTTTATTTGGGATCATTTTCTATTTTGGCCTTTTCTGGCCTTTAGAAGGCGATTTTGGCCATTCTGAGCTTAATTTGGGATCATTTTCTTTTTTGGCCTTTTCTGGCCTTTAGAAGGCGATTTTGGCCATTCTGAGCTTATTTTGGGATCATTTTCTTTTTTGGACTTTTCTGGCCTTTAGAAGGCGATTTTGGCCATTCTGAGCTTTATTTGGGATCATTTTCTATTTTGGCCTTTTCTGGCCTTTAGAAGGCGATTTTGGCCATTCTGAGCTTAATTTGGGATCATTTTCTATTTTGGCCTTTTCTGGCCTTTAGAAGGCGATTTTGGCCATTCTGAGCTTTATTTGGGATCATTTTCTATTTTGGCCTTTTCTGGCCTTTAGAAGACGATTTTGGCCATTCTGAGCTTAATTTGGGATCATTTTCTTTTTTGGCCTTTTCTGGCTTTTAGAAGGCGATTTTGGCCATTCTGAGCTTAATTTGGGATCATTTTCTTTTTGGCCTTTTCTGGCCTTTAGAAGGCGATTTTGGCCATTCTGAGCTTAATTTGGGATCATTTTCTTTTTTGGCCTTTTCTGGCCTTTAGAAGGCGATTTTGGCCATTCTGAGCTTAATTTGGGATCATTTTCTATTTTGGCCTTTTCTGGCCTTTAGAAGGCGATTTTGGCCATTCTGAGCTTTATTTGGGATCATTTTCTATTTTGGCCTTTTCTGACCTTTAGAAGGCGATTTTGGCCATTCTGAGCTTTATTTGGGATCATTTTCTATTTTGGCCTTTTCTGGCCTTTAGAAGACGATTTTGGCCATTCTGAGCTTAATTTGGGATCATTTTCTTTTTTGGCCTTTTCTGGCCTTTAGAAGGCGATTTTGGCCATTCTGAGCTTATTTTGGGATCATTTTCTTTTTTGGCCTTTTCTGGCCTTTAGAAGGCGATTTTGGCCATTCTGAGCTTTATTTGGGATCATTTTCTATTTTGGCCTTTTCTGGCCTTTAGAAGGCGATTTTGGCCATTCTGAGCTTTATTTGGGATCATTTTCTATTTTGGCCTTTTCTGGCCTTTAGAAGACGATTTTGGCCATTCTGAGCTTAATTTGGGATCATTTTCTTTTTTGGCCTTTTCTGGCTTTTAGAAGGCGATTTTGGCCATTCTGAGCTTAATTTGGGATCATTTTCTATTTTGGCCTTTTCTGGCCTTTAGAAGGCGATTTTGGCCATTCTGAGCTTATTTTGGGATCATTTTCTTTTTTAGCCTTTTCTGGCCTTTAGAAGGCGATTTTGGCCATTCTGAGCTTTATTTGGGATCATTTTCTATTTGGCCTTTTCTGGCCTTTAGAAGGCGATTTTGGCCATTCTGAGCTTATTTTGGGATCATTTTCTTTTTTAGCCTTTTCTGGCCTTTAGAAGGCGATTTTGGCCATTCTGAGCTTTATTTGGGATCATTTTCTATTTTGGCCTTTTCTGGCCTTTAGAAGGCGATTTTGGCCATTCTGAGCTTTATTTGGGATCATTTTCTATTTTGGGCCTTTTCTGCTTTTAGAAGGCGATTTTGGCCATTCTGAGCTTAATTTGGGATCATTTTCTTTTTTAGCCTTTTCTGGCCTTTAGAAGGCGATTTTGGCCATTCTGAGCTTTATTTGGGATCATTTTCTATTTTGGCCTTTTGTGGCCTTTAGAAGGCGATTTTGGCCATTCTGAGCTTATTTTGGGATCATTTTCTTTTTTAGCCTTTTCTGGCCTTTAGAAGGCGATTTTGGCCATTCTGAGCTTTATTTGGGATCATTTTCTATTTTGGGCCTTTTCTGGCCTTTAGAAGGCGATTTTGGCCATTCTGAGCTTTATTTGGGATCATTTTCTTTTTTGGCCTTTTCTGCTTTTAGAAGGCGATTTTGGCCATTCTGAGCTTAATATGGGATCATTTTCTTTTTTGGCCTTTTCTGGCCTTTAGAAGGCGATTTTGGCCATTCTGAGCTTATTTTGGGATCATTTTCTTTTTTAGCCTTTTCTGGCCTTTAGAAGGCGATTTTGGCCATTCTGAGCTTTATTTGGGATCATTTTCTATTTTGGCCTTTTCTGGCCTTTAGAAGGCGATTTTGGCCATTCTGAGCTTTATTTGGGATCATTTTCTATTTTGGCCTTTTCTGGCCTTTAGAAGGCGATTTTGGCCATTCTGAGCTTTATTTGGGATCATTTTCTATTTTGGCCTTTTCTGGCCTTTAGAAGGCGATTTTGGCCATTCTGAGCTTTATTTGGGATCATTTTCTATTTTGGCCTTTTCTGGCCTTTAGAAGGCGATTTTGGCCATTCTGAGCTTAATTTGGGATCATTTTCTTTTTTGGCCTTTTCTGGCCTTTAGAAGGCGATTTTGGCCATTCTGAGCTTAATTTGGGATCATTTTCTTTTTTGGCCTTTTCTGGCCTTTAGAAGGCGATTTTGGCCATTCTGAGCTTATTTTGGGATCATTTTCTATTTTGGCCTTTTCTGGCCTTTAGAAGGCGATTTTTGGCAATGGCCAAAATCAGAATGCTGAGCTTAATATGGGATCATTTTCTTTTTTGGCCTTTTCTGGCCTTTAGAAGGCGATTTTGGCCATTCTGAGCTTATTTTGGGATCATTTTCTTTTTAGCCTTTTCTGGCCTTTAGAAGGCGATTTTGGCCATTCTGAGCTTTATTTGGGATCATTTTCTAATTTGGCCTTTTCTGGCCTTTAGAAGGCGATTTTGGCCATTCTGAGCTTAATTTTCTTTTTTGGCCTTTTCTGGCTTTTAGAAGGCGATTTTGGCCATTCTGAGCTTAATTTGGGATCATTTTCTATTTTGGCCTTTTCTGGCCTTTAGAAGGCGATTTTGGCCATTCTGAGCTTTATTTGGGATCATTTTCTATTTTGGCCTTTTCTGGCCTTTAGAAGGCGATTTTGGCCATTCTGAGCTTATTTTGGGATCATTTCTTTTTTGGCCTTTTCTGGCCTTTAGAAGGCGATTTTGGCCATTCTGAGCTTAATTTGGGATCATTTTCTTTTTTAGCCTTTTCTGGCCTTTAGAAGGCGATTTTGGCCATTCTGAGCTTTATTTGGGATCATTTTCTATTTTGGCCTTTTCGGGCCTTTAGAAGGCGATTTTGGCCATTCTGAGCTTTATTTGGGATCATTTTCTATTTTGGCCTTTTCTGGCTTTTAGAAGGCGATTTTGGCCATTCTGAGCTTAATTTGGGATCATTTTCTTTTTTAGCCTTTTCTGGCCTTTAGAAGGCGATTTTGGCCATTCTGAGCTTTATTTGGGATCATTTTCTATTTTGGCCTTTTCTGGCCTTTAGAAGGCGATTTTGGCCATTCTGAGCTTATTTTGGGATCATTTTCTTTTTTAGCCTTTTCTGGCCTTTAGAAGGCGATTTGGCCATTCTGAGCTTTATTTGGGATCATTTTCTATTTTGGCCTTTTCTGGCCTTTAGAAGGCGATTTTGGCAATGGCCAAAATCAGAATGCTGAGCTTAATATGGGATCATTTTCTTTTTTGGCCTTTTCTGGCCTTTAGAAGGCGATTTTGGCCATTCTGAGCTTATTTTGGGATCATTTTCTTTTTTAGCCTTTTCTGGCCTTTAGAAGGCGATTTTGGCCATTCTGAGCTTTATTTGGGATCATTTTCTATTTTGGCCTTTTCTGGCCTTTAGAAGGCGATTTTGGCCATTCTGAGCTTTATTTGGGATCATTTTCTATTTTGGCCTTTTCTGGCCTTTAGAAGGCGATTTTGGCCATTCTGAGCTTAATTTGGGATCATTTTCTTTTTTGGCCTTTTCTGGCCTTTAGAAGGCGATTTTGGCCATTCTGAGCTTAATTTGGGATCATTTTCTTTTTTGGCCTTTAGAAGGCGATTTTGGCCATTCTGAGCTTAATTTGGGATCATTTTCTTTTTTGGACTTTTCTGGCCTTTAGAAGGCGATTTTGGCCATTCTGAGCTTAATTTGGGATCATTTTCTATTTTGGCCTTTTCTGGCCTTTAGAAGGCGATTTTGGCCATTCTGAGCTTAATTTGGGATCATTTTCTTTTTTGGCCTTTTCTGGCCTTTAGAAGGCGATTTTGGCCATTCTGAGCTTAATTTGGGATCATTTTCTTTTTTGGCCTTTTCTGGCCTTTAGAAGGCGATTTTGGCCATTCTGAGCTTAATTTGGGATCATTTTCTTTTTTGGCCTTTAGAAGGCGATTTTGGCCATTCTGAGCTTAATTTGGGATCATTTTCTTTTTTGGACTTTTCTGGCCTTTAGAAGGCGATTTTGGCCATTCTGAGCTTAATTTGGGATCATTTTCTTTTTTGGCCTTTTCTGGCCTTTAGAAGGCGATTTTGGCCATTCTGCGCTTAATTTGGGATCATTTTCTTTTTTGGACTTTTCTGGCCTTTAGAAGGCGATTTTGGCCATTCTGAGCTTAATTTGGGATCATTTTCTTTTTTGGCCTTTTCTGGCCTTTAGAAGGCGATTTTGGCCATTCTGAGCTTAATTTGGGATCATTTTCTTTTTTGGCCTTTTCTGGCCTTTAGAAGGCGATTTTGGCCATTCTGAGCTTAATTTGGGATCATTTTCTTTTTTGGCCTTTTCTGGCCTTTAGAAGGCGATTTTGGCCATTCTGCGCTTAATTTGGGGTCATTTTCTTTTTTAGCCTTTTCTGGCCTTTAGAAGGCGATTTTGGCCATTCTGCGCTTAATTTGGGGTCATTTTCTATTTTGGCCTTTTCTGGCCTTTAGAAGGCGATTTTGGCCATTCTGAGCTTAATTTGGGATCATTTTCTTTTTTGGCCTTTTCTGGCCTTTAGAAGGCGATTTTGGCCATTCTGAGCTTAATTTGGGATCATTTTCTTTTTTGGCCTTTTCTGGCCTTTAGAAGGCGATTTTGGCCATTCTGAGCTTAATTTGGGATCATTTTCTTTTTTGGCCTTTAGAAGGCGATTTTGGCCATTCTGAGCTTAATTTGGGATCATTTTCTTTTTTGGACTTTTCTGGCCTTTAGAAGGCGATTTTGGCCATTCTGAGCTTAATTTGGGATCATTTTCTTTTTTGGCCTTTTCTGGCCTTTAGAAGGCGATTTTGGCCATTCTGCGCTTAATTTGGGATCATTTTCTTTTTTGGACTTTTCTGGCCTTTAGAAGGCGATTTTGGCCATTCTGAGCTTAATTTGGGATCATTTTCTTTTTTGACCTTTTCTGGCCTTTAGAAGGCGATTTTGGCCATTCTGAGCTTAATTTGGGATCATTTTCTTTTTTGGCCTTTTCTGGCCTTTAGAAGGCGATTTTGGCCATTCTGAGCTTAATTTGGGATCATTTTCTTTTTTGGCCTTTTCTGGCCTTTAGAAGGCGATTTTGGCCATTCTGCGCTTAATTTGGGGTCATTTTCTTTTTTAGCCTTTTCTGGCCTTTAGAAGGCAATTTTGGCTATTCTGAGCTTTATTTGGGATCATTTTCTATTTTGGCCTTTTCTGGCCTTTAGAAGGCGATTTTGGCCATTCTGCGCTTAATTTGGGGTCATTTTCTTTTTTAGCCTTTTCTGGCCTTTAGAAGGCGATTTTGGCCATTCTGAGCTTAATTTGGGATCATTTTCTTTTTTGGCCTTTAGAAGGCGATTTTGGCCATTCTGAGCTTATTTTGGGATCATTTCTTTTTTAGCCTTTTCTGGCCTTTAGAAGGCGATTTTGGCCATTCTGAGCTTTATTTGGGATCATTTTCTATTTTGGCCTTTTCTGGCCTTTAGAAGCGATTTTGGCCATTCTGAGCTTAATTTGGGATCATTTTCTATTTTGGCCTTTTCTGGCCTTTAGAAGGCGATTTTGGCCATTCTGCGCTTAATTTGGGGTCATTTTCTTTTTTAGCCTTTTCTGGCCTTTAGAAGGCGATTTTGGCCATTCTGAGCTTAATATGGGATCATTTTCTTTTTTGGCCTTTTCTGGCCTTTAGAAGGCGATTTTGGCCATTCTGAGCTTAATTTGGGATCATTTTCTTTTTTGGCCTTTAGAAGGCGATTTTGGCCATTCTGAGCTTATTTTGGGATCATTTCTTTTTTAGCCTTTTCTGGCCTTTAGAAGGCGATTTTGGCCATTCTGAGCTTTATTTGGGATCATTTTCTATTTTGGCCTTTTCTGGCCTTTAGAAGGCGATTTTGGCCATTCTGAGCTTAATTTGGGATCATTTTCTATTTTGGCCTTTTCTGGATTTTAGAAGGCGATTTTGGCCATTCTGAGCTTAATATGGGATCATTTTCTTTTTTGGCCTTTTCTGGCCTTTAGAAGGCGATTTTGGCCATTCTGAGCTTAATTTGGGATCATTTTCTTTTTTGGCCTTTAGAAGGCGATTTTGGCCATTCTGAGCTTATTTTGGGATCATTTCTTTTTTAGCCTTTTCTGGCCTTTAGAAGGCGATTTTGGCCATTCTGAGCTTTATTTGGGATCATTTTCTATTTTGGCCTTTTCTGGCCTTTAGAAGGCGATTTTGGCCATTCTGAGCTTAATTTGGGATCATTTTCTTTTTTGGCCTTTTCTGGCCTTTAGAAGGCGATTTTGGCCATTCTGAGCTTAATTTGGGATCATTTTCTTTTTTGGCCTTTAGAAGGCGATTTTGGCCATTCTGAGCTTAATTTGGGATCATTTTCTTTTTTGGACTTTTCTGGCCTTTAGAAGGCGATTTTGGCCATTCTGAGCTTAATTTGGGATCATTTTCTATTTTGGCCTTTTCTGGCCTTTAGAAGGCGATTTTGGCCATTCTGCGCTTAATTTGGGGTCATTTTCTTTTTTAGCCTTTTCTGGCCTTTAGAAGGCGATTTTGGCCATTCTGCGCTTAATTTGGGGTCATTTTCTATTTTGGCCTTTTCTGGCCTTTAGAAGGCGATTTTGGCCATTCTGAGCTTAATTTGGGATCATTTTCTTTTTGGCCTTTTCTGGCCTTTAGAAGGCGATTTTGGCCATTCTGAGCTTAATTTGGGATCATTTTCTTTTTTGGCCTTTTCTGGCCTTTAGAAGGCGATTTTGGCCATTCTGAGCTTAATTTGGGATCATTTTCTTTTTTGGCCTTTAGAAGGCGATTTTGGCTATTCTGAGCTTAATTTGGGATCATTTTCTTTTTTGGACTTTTCTGGCCTTTAGAAGGCGATTTTGGCCATTCTGAGCTTAATTTGGGATCATTTTCTTTTTTGGCCTTTAGAAGGCGATTTTGGCCATTCTGCGCTTAATTTGGGATCATTTTCTTTTTTGGACTTTTCTGGCCTTTAGAAGGCGATTTTGGCCATTCTGAGCTTAATTTGGGATCATTTTCTTTTTTGGCCTTTTCTGGCCTTTAGAAGGCGATTTTGGCCATTCTGAGCTTAATTTGGGATCATTTTCTTTTTTGGCCTTTTCTGGCCTTTAGAAGGCGATTTTGGCCATTCTGAGCTTAATTTGGGATCATTTTCTTTTTTGGCCTTTTCTGGCCTTTAGAAGGCGATTTTGGCCATTCTGCGCTTAATTTGGGGTCATTTTCTTTTTTAGCCTTTTCTGGCCTTTAGAAGGCGATTTTGGCTATTCTGAGCTTTATTTGGGATCATTTTCTATTTTGGCCTTTTCTGGCCTTTAGAAGGCGATTTTGGCAATTCTGCGCTTAATTTGGGGTCATTTTCTTTTTTAGCCTTTTCTGGCCTTTAGAAGGCGATTTTGGCTATTCTGAGCTTTATTTGGGATCATTTTCTTTTTTGGCCTATTCTGGCCTTTAGAAGGCGATTTTGGCCATTCTGAGCTTAATTTGGGATCATTTTCTTTTTTGGCCTTTTCTGGCCTTTAGAAGGCGATTTTGGCCATTCTGAGCTTAATTTGGGATCATTTTCTTTTTTGGCCTTTTCTGGCCTTTAGAAGGCGATTTTGGCCATTCTGAGCTTAATTTGGGATCATTTTCTTTTTTGGCCTTTAGAAGGCGATTTTGGCCATTCTGAGCTTATTTTGGGATCATTTCTTTTTTAGCCTTTTCTGGCCTTCAGAAGGCGATTTCGGCCGTTCTGAGCTTAATTTGGGATCATTTTCTTTTTTGGATTTTTTTTGCCTTTAGAAGGCGATTTTGGCCATTCTGAGCTAAATTTGGGATCATTTTCTTTTTTGGCCTTTAGAAGGCGATTTCGGCTATTCTGAGCCTAATTTGGGATCATTTTCTTTTTTGGCCTTTAGAAGGCGATTTCGGCCAATCTGAGCTTAATTTGGGATCATTTTCTTTTCTGGCCTTTAGAAGGCGATTTCGGCTATTCTGAGCCTAATTTGGGATCATTTTCTTTTTTGGCCTTTAGAAGGCGATTTCGGCCAATCTGAGCTTAATTTGGGATCATTTTCTTTTTTGGCCTTTTCTGGCCTTTAGAAGGCGATTTTGGCCATTCTGAGTTTAATTTGGGATCATTTTCTTTTTTGGCCTTTTCTGGCCTTCAGAAGGCGATTTTGGCCATTCTGAGCTTAATTTGGGATCACTTTCTTTTCTGGCCTTTAGAAGGCGATTTCGGCTATTCTGAGCCTAATTTGGGATCATTTTCTTTTTTGGCCTTTAGAAGGCGATTTCGGCCAATCTGAGCTTAATTTGGGATCATTTTCTTTTTGGCCTTTTCTGGCCTTTAGAAGGCGATTTTGGCCATTCTGAGCTTAATTTGGGATCATTTTCTTTTTTGGCCTTTTCTGGCCTTCAGAAGGCGATTTTGGCCATTCTGAGCTTAATTTGGGGTCATTTTCTTTTTTAGCCTTTTCTGGCCTTTAGAAGGCGATTTTGGCCATTCTGAGCTTAATTTGGGATCATTTTCTTTTTTGGCCTTTTCTGGCCTTTAGAAGGCGATTTTGGCCATTCTGAGCTTAATTTGGATCATTTTCTTTTTTGGCCTTTAGAAGGCGATTTTGGCTATTCTGAGCTTAATTTGGGATCATTTTCTTTTTTGGACTTTTCTGGCCTTTAGAAGGCGATTTTGGCCATTCTGAGCTTAATTTGGGATCATTTTCTTTTTTGGCCTTTAGAAGGCGATTTTGGCCATTCTGCGCTTAATTTGGGATCATTTTCTTTTTTGGACTTTTCTGGCCTTTAGAAGGCGATTTTGGCCATTCTGAGCTTAATTTGGGATCATTTTCTTTTTTGGCCTTTTCTGGCCTTTAGAAGGCGATTTTGGCCATTCTGAGCTTAATTTGGGATCATTTTCTTTTTTGGCCTTTTCTGGCCTTTAGAAGGCGATTTTGGCCATTCTGAGCTTAATTTGGGATCATTTTCTTTTTTGGCCTTTAGAAGGCGATTTTGGCCATTCTGAGCTTAATTTGGGATCATTTTCTTTTTTGGACTTTTCTGGCCTTTAGAAGGCGATTTTGGCCATTCTGAGCTTAATTTGGGATCATTTTCTTTTTTGGCCTTTTCTGGCCTTTAGAAGGCGATTTTGGCCATTCTGCGCTTAATTTGGGGTCATTTTCTTTTTTAGCCTTTTCTGGCCTTTAGAAGGCGATTTTGGCCATTCTGCGCTTAATTTGGGGTCATTTTCTATTTTGGCCTTTTCTGGCCTTTAGAAGGCGATTTTGGCCATTCTGAGCTTAATTTGGGATCATTTTCTTTTTTGGCCTTTTCTGGCCTTTAGAAGGCGATTTTGGCCATTCTGAGCTTAATTTGGGATCATTTTCTTTTTGGCCTTTTCTGGCCTTTAGAAGGCGATTTTGGCCATTCTGAGCTTAATTTGGGATCATTTTCTTTTTTGGCCTTTAGAAGGCGATTTTGGCCATTCTGAGCTTAATTTGGGATCATTTTCTTTTTTGGACTTTTCTGGCCTTTAGAAGGCGATTTTGGCCATTCTGAGCTTAATTTGGGATCATTTTCTTTTTTGGCCTTTTCTGGCCTTTAGAAGGCGATTTTGGCCATTCTGCGCTTAATTTGGGATCATTTTCTTTTTTGGACTTTTCTGGCCTTTAGAAGGCGATTTTGGCCATTCTGAGCTTAATTTGGGATCATTTTCTTTTTTGACCTTTTCTGGCCTTTAGAAGGCGATTTTGGCCATTCTGAGCTTAATTTGGGATCATTTTCTTTTTTGGCCTTTTCTGGCCTTTAGAAGGCGATTTTGGCCATTCTGAGCTTAATTTGGGATCATTTTCTTTTTTGGCCTTTTCTGGCCTTTAGAAGGCGATTTTGGCCATTCTGCGCTTAATTTGGGGTCATTTTCTTTTTTAGCCTTTTCTGCTTTAGAAGGCAATTTTGGCTATTCTGAGCTTTATTTGGGATCATTTTCTATTTTGGCCTTTTCTGGCCTTTAGAAGGCGATTTTGGCCATTCTGCGCTTAATTTGGGGTCATTTTCTTTTTTAGCCTTTTCTGGCCTTTAGAAGGCGATTTTGGCCATTCTGAGCTTAATTTGGGATCATTTTCTTTTTTGGCCTTTAGAAGGCGATTTTGGCCATTCTGAGCTTATTTTGGGATCATTTCTTTTTTAGCCTTTTCTGGCCTTTAGAAGGCGATTTTGGCCATTCTGAGCTTTATTTGGGATCATTTTCTATTTTGGCCTTTTCTGGCCTTTAGAAGGCGATTTTGGCCATTCTGAGCTTAATTTGGGATCATTTTCTATTTTGGCCTTTTCTGGCCTTTAGAAGGCGATTTTGGCCATTCTGCGCTTAATTTGGGTCATTTTCTTTTTTAGCCTTTTCTGGCCTTTAGAAGGCGATTTTGGCCATTCTGAGCTTAATTTGGGATCATTTTCTTTTTTGGCCTTTAGAAGGCGATTTTGGCCATTCTGAGCTTATTTTGGGATCATTTCTTTTTTAGCCTTTTCTGGCCTTTAGAAGGCGATTTTGGCCATTCTGAGCTTTATTTGGGATCATTTTCTATTTTGGCCTTTTCTGGCCTTTAGAAGGCGATTTTGGCCATTCTGAGCTTAATTTGGGATCATTTTCTATTTTGGCCTTTTCTGGCCTTTAGAAGGCGATTTTGGCCATTCTGCGCTTAATTTGAGGTCATTTTCTTTTTTAGCCTTTTCTGGCCTTTAGAAGGCGATTTTGGCCATTCTGAGCTTAATATGGGATCATTTTCTTTTTTGGCCTTTTCTGGCCTTTAGAAGGCGATTTTGGCCATTCTGAGCTTAATTTGGGATCATTTTCTTTTTTGGCCTTTAGAAGGCGATTTTGGCCATTCTGAGCTTATTTTGGGATCATTTCTTTTTTAGCCTTTTCTGGCCTTTAGAAGGCGATTTTGGCCATTCTGAGCTTTATTTGGGATCATTTTCTATTTTGGCCTTTTCTGGCCTTTAGAAGGCGATTTTGGCCATTCTGAGCTTAATTTGGGATCATTTTCTATTTTGGCCTTTCTGGATTTTAGAAGGCGATTTTGGCCATTCTGAGCTTAATATGGGATCATTTTCTTTTTTTGGCCTTTTCTGGCCTTTAGAAGGCGATTTTGGCCATTCTGAGCTTAATTTGGGATCATTTTCTTTTTTGGCCTTTAGAAGGCGATTTTGGCCATTCTGAGCTTATTTTGGGATCATTTCTTTTTTAGCCTTTTCTGGCCTTTAGAAGGCGATTTTGGCCATTCTGAGCTTTATTTGGGATCATTTTCTATTTTGGCCTTTTCTGGCCTTTAGAAGGCGATTTTGGCCATTCTGAGCTTAATTTGGGATCATTTTCTTTTTTGGCCTTTTCTGGCCTTTAGAAGGCGATTTTGGCCATTCTGAGCTTAATTTGGATCATTTTCTTTTTT